>NC_079441.1:18317204-18522204 GCF_903798145.1 Danio aesculapii | reverse complement strand
ATTCCTTGTGTGTGTGAAGCACACTTGGCAATAAAACTGATTCTGATTCTGACTTGTAGTATTTGAAATTTGCTCAAAACTAATAAGAAATTCCAATCTGATGTGAACAAGAAGCTGACCGTTTAGGATCTGAACATGAAAAAAAAATTTGAGAATAGAGCCAAAGCAATTGAGAAAAACAGTGGGGCCGTTTATTGTTAAAGTATTTCGGGTTAGGACATGCAGCTCATTCTCCAACAAAGTCACACAATAATGCTTTATTATCTGTATATTTGTTTCGTTTCGTGACTGAAAAGCCTTCTGAATCATATGGAAATTGCCTTACCATGTGTTGCAGGAGTGCTTGTTTGAGCTGGTACATTTGACTCTGGTTTTACTGATTTTCATTTGGTATTCTGATGAGGGCAGGTGTTCAGCTGTCCAATGGAGCTTCAGGCCAACCAGTGGCAGATACCAGCAAAACCTGTACTGCGCCTGCCTCCTTTAAATGGAAACACATCGCTATCAGGCTAATGTAAGAGAGCTATTAAGATCAGAAGCATGGTGAACAAAACTGGTTTAGGTTTTTACCTAGATAAGTTATGTTTGTGCAAACTCTGATGAAACACTAATGATGAAAATCTCTTTTTGGGAGCTGTTTGAACAGAACTGTGTGTAGGTATAGTGTGTCCACAGTCATATTGGGGTGATATAAAGACAATAAGTTTTATTTTTTCTGATGTTAAAATAGGATCCAAATCCCTCCCATTTTGAGGCCCACCACTACGTGACGTAGGAGTGCAGTTTTCCCCACCCACCGAATTGAGCCCCGTATTAACATGCCTCTGTAGTAACATGTATAATCATATCAACAAGAGAGCAAAGCAACTATAAAGATTAAAAGATCTGTTCAGCTCGCTGTGATCATTCTGAATCATCATCAATCATCGTCAAATGTGATCAAGAATGAGTTTTACACGTTTAAAGTGTTTTTAAAACAGTGCATGTTTGTAATGAATTGGGCACCACAGCCGCACGACAGGACAATTATAAAAGAAGATGCTTCAATCCCGGTTTGTGGACATTACATCAGGTTTATTTTGTATATTAACATAAAAAATATCCATACAGCTGTTTATATTATCGTGTATCCTGTCACATTTGTGTGCAAAAACAGTGCAGAGTTAAATGTGCATGCTGTGTGTGTGTGTGCGTGAACTTTGTAATGACATTGTGTGTGACTCATTGTTGCAACTCCACAACGCGTATATCATTGGGAAAGTTCCTACTGTAGTATTTCTCAAAATGTTACGTAAAATCTGCTTCATTCATGTCTGTTACTGTGCTGTTTATCTGACGCAACCGATGCTGAGATTGAGGTACACTCTGACAGACATGTGGGAACGGTGGGTGGGGAGAACTAGCATTAAAGGCACAGGCAACAAAAACAGCTACTCTGTGTTCAGTGCAGAAAATCCAATATTCTTAAAGGTATAATAAATAATCTGATGGGTGTTTTTGAGCTGAAACTTTACAGACACATTGTGGAGATACAAAAGACTTATATTAAATCTCTCAAAAGGGGTGAAATAGGTGCCCCTTAATCCTATTTCATCACTGTCGTAACTTATGGTCATTTTATTCTGGGTATTCTGGTTATTCTGAGTTCACAAACCCAAACCGAAGAGTGGCATTGTAAGAAAACAAAGTCATCCCCAGTCCCATTTGTAATACAAATTAAAGCTTTTTACACTAAAACTTCACTTTTGCTAATAATTTATATTAAATGAATTAGAATTATTGATTTCATATTTCAATACTTTATATTCAATTACTTTCAAATTGTCAATTAATATTAGTAAATTTAATTGTTTTAATTAGATTTTTAAATAAAAATGGTAATTTTTGTTGTGACATATACCTTTTTTGGTGCTTCCTTTGGTTACTCCACTATGTAACCATAGCTTTCTAACATAAGTAGATGTCCTCAGGTGGTTCCCAACCTTCCCTGAGTGTTTCGACCCTTACCACAACACTCTCCAGCTGGTGGGTCAGCAGTGGTGGCCAAGCTACTGGCCATCTGCTCATGGCTTCAAGCTTTCCTCCTCTCTCTTACTCCATAACCTGCATGAAGCTTGTTCTGCTTCTTCTCTCATTCTGCAAGCAGCATGTTTCTTGCTCTTCCATGCCTAAAACTGATATCAGTCGCCATACTAACTTTGCAGGAAAGCCTCTACACCCTACCTCCACAGAAAACAGCCATGCCTGCCAACCTTTGTTTTTACACTCCTGGATTAGTGGTGTATACTTTAATGCCTTCCTCTCATGAGCCTCTTCACAACCCTCCTCCACACAGTCAGCTCAATTAAAATGATTTTACAGTCTTTATCTGACCACAAGACAATATCTGGACGAAACACTTCTGGGAACTGCAGTTTTCTTCTAACATCGACACTCAATTCCCAAGCGCCTGTGGTTTGCAGCAAGCTTGAATTTGCCACTGCCCTAGTTGCGACAGGCCTTGCCCCCTCCTTGATGAAGCTGATGGTTTCCTTATACTGCCATGCTTCTTCTTGCGTCTCTCCTGCTAAATTGAATCAGCAAGGGTCAAGAGCACCTTGTGATGTCGCCACCTATATCGACCCTGGGTTAAAGATATTTTACACTCTGACAATATGCGTGCCAGTGTTCCCTTTTGGCCATATAGCTTGCAATATGGGTCGTCTTTCAACCCCCACATGTGCAAATGAGATGGTGACAGAAGGGTGTCATACACAGAGCGCAGCAAGAAGGAGATGCGGTGTGGCTCCAGTCTCCATAACTCTGCCCATGTGAACTTCTACTTGGACAGATCCCACTTTCTCCATACTCCCTGGGATGCTTGCTCCACTGCTTTAGACATACATCTTCGTTCCTCTTGAGCTCTAATTTCTGCCTGCACCATACCTTGTCTGATTGGTGGACTTGCAATTCCAAACTGCTGGAAATGTACAAACCCCAGGCTTTGACATCCCATGCTAGTATCACCAACTTCAATGAGCTTTCTGCCTGTTCAATGGCTACGTTGACTGGCCATTTTCGCCCTTTTAAATATTTACATCTAAATTTTCTTTAATATATAAAGATTTTAAAACGACTGACCTCTGAGCTTTTGGTGTACCTACATTATTAAAATCAGTTCATTCATTTGCACTGATAAAATAATATTTCATTAAGTTAGTTTTGTAAATGTGTTTAAATTCATTAAAAAATGATTATTATATATTATAAAATCATATTTCTGATTATATTCCAAGAAACTTTAAATCAAGCATTGTGCAACCACTTTACCAGATCCAAACCAAGTTGGATTTGTTTTGTCTCCCTGAAACTGCCACCCAGAGTTGCCACATGCTCAGTGAGCTCTGATTGGAGGAAACTCACCCTGCGTTTGTCAGTTTAGCACACAGCAGCATGTCTGTGTACAGGAAGAGGTGTCTCAGGTTGTGCCCACTTTCACACACATCAACCACAAACCCATCACGCATCAGTTGACGTCTCTGCAGACATGCATATATGGCGATTAATATTACAGTTTAACAAATAATCAGCATACAAGGGACACATGTAACACACATTGTGTGAAATGTTGCAGTACCTCTCCTCTGCACAGCATGACTGGCTGTTTGCACTGCGACCTTTCATTCACCCCAGACATAAAGCTGCTCGAAAGACGGAGCGCTTCCTGCAGTGTGATGCTGTCAGGGTGTTCGGGGGGCGTGTGCTTCCACAAGTCCTGAGGATGAAGCAGAACAAGGTCATAAATCCACAGGTATGAGTGAATATTTATAAACAAATGGGAGATACCGAGCAGGGTCTCACGTGCAACACGAGGGTGGTTTTCATCACTCTGTCTAACGGCTTATACAGGAGAGCTGTGAAGTTGAATGAACAAAGAAAGTGTGTTGGTTTTTGCCCACTGTGTTCAGTTGTATCAGTATTTTCCCCTTTTATGTTTTATAAGGGGATTTTAAAAACATTTTCAAGCATTATAAGACATAAACCAAATCAAGGAGCCGTGAGGAAAATCACATCATTACAAACTTTTGTTTAAAAGTATATAAAAATATGCCAATATATGCCAAAATATGTGCAAGACTGGTACTAGATGTTGCTGATGGGGGGGTAAAAACATCCATAACCTGAAGCATTGTGAATGACACAACTTAGAAAAAACGATTGAGAAATATACACACAGACACTTCTATCTATAAATGCCACCAGTAAAATAAAAATATACAGCTTTCTTTTTCTCTATAATATTCTGTCAGTTGTATCATTTACAATAATTTTCAGATATCCTGTTTTTAGATTTAGTATTGAAAAGTACAGTTGCAAAAAAATCTGATTTCTGAATAAAAATAAAAAAACAACAACAAAAACATGGTCATTACATAAATAACATGTATTGAGAAAATGTAGGAAGACTCAATTTTGTCATTCACAGAATCTGATGGGAGTTGGCAGAGCTATAAATCCCTTTTAGAATCCTTCACTCAGCGTAATGGGTAATGCAGTTTTTCTACACAAATACCATTATTAAACATGACTGAGTTGAATTATTGTAAACGGGTTAGTTCAACAAATGTACAATAAAAACCACGAACTCAATCATTTATTGTTAAACCAGTTCCTCTATGGCGTAAATGATTGGGGTTTTACTTCCATGCCAGCTTCTATAGCTATTTGTCATATGAGCAATGTCACACTCATAGCAGTGCGATATGGCTGTATATTGGCACTGGTGGGAGGCCGTAGGCCAAATGCCTTGGTGTCCCACCAGTGACGATATACAGCCATATCGCACTGCTATGAGTGTAATATTGCGCTTATACAACAGTTCGATAGCATAATCATGTATATAAAAAAAGAGAATCAAACATGGACAGTCTAAAAATCCTTTTGTGCGAGGAACTACTTTCTTCCACTATTCAATCACAACTGCAGCTGATGTCAGAAAAGCAGAAACCACTGCTACTTCACAAACAGCACTTTAGCACTAGCGTAATGTCTAAAGTGATGACAAAACAGGTGATTTTGCTCACATTTTAAGATGATAATGCTGAATAGCATGAAATGCCATCAGTCTACAGACATTTCTCAGTATATCTCTGTTGCAATCGGGAGATAACAATAATCACCCCCGAAAAAGCCAAAGCAACGCAATCACTACCAGATTACTGTTGTGTTTGCGATAAGGAAAAGTGCTAAACACATGCGGGCATTTCTTCTTGCTTTCTTTTTACTTAACTAGTCTGCAGTAACGAAAACAGGAGACTCATTAAAAACAAACAGATGGCCAACCAAAACGTAACTCAGGGTTATACAAAGAGTGTCCGACACAAAATACATTCATTCATGATATGAGAGTACTACAGCATACAAGAGAGATTGACTTAGAACATCCCTTACCAGTTTAATGATTTATTGATCAGTTATAGTTAGAAATTACATGTTTTTTTCCACTAAGATCTTATTATACGGTCTCTGTTGCCATCTTGTGCATGAACAACATCAACCGTCTTTGCTCTGCTCAATGACAGGCTGATGGATGTCGATGCGCTGTATCTCAGATATTATAAATATTTAAAAATAGGCACTATCCTTATAAATAAACTGCATACTTGTAATCTAAACAACTACTTAAAAGCCTGTGTGTCATCCTGGAGTGAGCAAATCTACAGGGGTATAAATAATCTGATTCCACTTATTGGAAATTTCTTTCTTTTTTAAACATTTGGGCTTTTATCATGGAGTTTGTTTCTTGTATGCTGATCCCATTCTCTTTAAAACATCCACAGAACCATAAAGACAAGAAAAAATGAACTGTTTACCTTCAAAGGTATATTTAGTTTTCACATTGTCCGAGCTTTTGGAGGACATCATACTCTAAATATAAAGAGAGAAAAGATCTGTGTGGTTTCCTATAAAATCTAATAAAGATAACAATGAAAGAGGAAACATGTAAGACCTCTGCAAGTATCCTGAAGCGTTGGTCTGACAGCATACACTTCTGCACAATCTTCACTGCGTTCTCATAGTTGTCGATAAAGCCCCGGTACACTCCTAACTGATTGACCTGAAAATTATTTCACAAAAAAAAAAAAAACATTCATGCAATGGCTGTGTCTGTCTGTGTGTCTGTCTGTCCATCTGTGTGGGTGAGTCACTTTGGATAAAAGCGTCTGCCAAATAATGTAATATAATGTAATTCTTTACTTTTAAACTCATGGTTCAGGTGGCTACGTGACATGACATACACTACAGTAAAAAAAAGTCAGTATCATTTAATATAACTTTTAGTACATTACAGAACAGTAAAAGTATGCATAGCCAGTGTCAAAATATGGATAAATGGTGGCACTGACATACAAGCAGCACAAAACCTACGGAAAGTCAATGGACACATTTATGCTTACAGCTGATCATATTGCACATGCACTACTAGAAAGTTCCACAAACGTTACAGCAGGGAAATACTTGAAATATGCAACATGGTTAGGGTTTGTGGTAGGCACTGTTATTAAACCAATATTTAAACTGATATTTAAAATCTTTCTATTTTAAAATCAGCTATTGTTAATAAATTATCCACTTTCTGCTTGGTGGAACTCAATGTGCAATGCTATCCCATTCTTCATGGGATCTATATTAATAATAATTTGCCCTGTTTAGTACATCTGACACTATGGCAAGCCATTTTGACATTTAATCTATAACCCGTACTAAAATCTATTTTCATGTACTTATTTTTAGATACTAGCATCTCTTCCATTAAGTACTACTTATTCATTAGATACTAGTGCTTATTCATTGAATACAAGTGCCTATTCTTTAGATACTAGTGCTTTTTAAAAATATACTAGTGCTTACTCATTAGACAGTAGGGGCTCTATTTTAACAAACTAGGCGCAAAGTCTAAAGAGCAGCGCACAAAAGAAATAAGGGCATTTCCGAATACACTTTTGCTTTTTTAAGGATGTAAAAATACGCTCTGTGCAGCCCAAGGATAAAGAACAAGCCTCCTCCAATCGGCCTTTACTTTCTCCTTCTCTCTTTCGTGGATAAGGAAACGGTGTTGTACTCACACCACTGAAGACATTCATTATCCTACATAATTAATTTAGTTTGTTAGGCACAAATATTTGTTTCTAAACTATTTCTAAATTCAGTTCTAATTTCCAGCAAATGAATAAATGAACAATAATAACAAAATGTGCTCAAAAAATGCATATTCAAACACACGTCCTATGCCCCATTTGGTTCAAAACCTGACAGGTGGGCAAATCTAAGCTTGTTTTTAATAAAACATATATAAATATGCATATAATAAATAATATTGCTAATAATAATTAAAATAATAATAATAAATAAATAAATAAAACAATAATAACAACAACAACAACAACAACAACACATTATACAAAAGCAAGTTGTCGTGAATAAACTGAAAAAATCCCCCCGAAATGAAGAAGGCATGGAGGTAGTATTTTTATATTTATGTAGAAAATAATAATTTTTGTAATATTTTAATCCTTTAATTCTTGCTGTACATGTGTTGTATTGCTGTACATCTTGCATATTTTAAGCAATGTGTAAACAATTAACGTGCTCTGCACTGGTCTTTAGACCTGCTTTCAGCTGGTCTATTGCACAGTCTATTTTAATTCCTCAAAAAATCAACGCACCAACAATGCACCTTTACACACCTCATTTCTAGACCAGAACACCAATGAGTCCACAAAGTGGCGCAAACGGATTTGCTATTTAAACATCGTGGTGGAAAACGGAAAAATTAGGGTTGTGCTGGTCTGTAAATAGTAATACATCGCAGCACACAAGTCTTGCGCCTTATTGTGCCGGGTGTATGATAGAGCCCTAGTTATTTTTATTAGATACTAGTAGTACTCATTCATTAGATAATAGTACCTATTAAGTAGATACTAGTACTTATGTATTAGATACTGGTAGTTATTCATTAGATACTAGTGTCTATTTGATAAATACTAGTACTTATTTAATAGATACTTTTTTTATTTATTACTAGTAACAACAGAATAGTTACTAGTCACTATTAAAATAACTAATAGTATCTAATAAATAAGAACTAGTATCTATTTTTTAAGAATTAGTATCTAATGAATAAGTACTAGTATCTAAAAAAAAACTAGTGTCTAATGAGTCAACACTAGTATATTTTTAAAAAGCACTAGTATCTAATGAGTAAGAACTAGTATCTAATGAATAGGCACTAGTATCTAATGAATAAGCACTAGTACTTAATGGAAAATATACTAGTATCTAAAAATAAGTACTAGTAACATGAAAATAGATACTAGTACAGGCTGTTGATTAAATGTCAAAACGGCTTGCCATACTGATGCTACATATATTTGGTAATAATGCAATCAAATAGGTCAGCTGTTTCACATTGCTCCAAAGCAGAGAGAATACAGAACCCTCAAACATCAACAATGCTGCTGTCAATTGTGCACTGGTAATCCATGCATTATATAGTAAGTGTTATAATATAACTTACAAACTTCAGAAAGACATCTCCCACGGATAAATGATGCTCCCCTTGGTAGTGCTGCATCACCGGGCCCTCGTCCCTTCCCAGGCTTTGCTGTGACCCCTGATCCATCACGTTATCAGAGTGCAGTTTAGTTTGAAGGCTTGTGTAAAACTGCCGATGCAGATCTCTGAGTTCAGGCACTTGATAAAACACAGTCTGAACTTGCTCAGTGGACAAAACGGGTTGCGAGGTACCTGCTGATGCCTTTAGAGCTTTCATGGGCTGAGAAGAAAGAGAGAAATGAGGCAGATGCCAAAATGAAATATAGATTGGGAACTGAAAATTGCACATGCTGATAAAAGCTGAAGTAGCAAGCCAAAGCACTACACACGCATTGGTGGTTCCAAAAATGTAAACACCAGACGAGAGTTAAATAAAATCAAGCCTGACATCCTGTAAATGCCTGACACTATTCCTGTGAGGAAGTGGTTTAGAAACATGATACCATACACTTCACCATTACGTTACACGTCATTCAGGACTTTCTGGACTCTCTCTTTTTAAATGATTCGACAAGAAAGGGAAGCAATACTTGACAAAGAGAAACAGAAGTTGACCTGCAGGAAGTGACAGAAGGGAAGAACATTTGGTTTGAATAATATCTGACTGCTAGATGACAATGATAAAAAAGCCCAGAGTGATGCTATAAATGTCACTGATGTTAAGAGTTTCGTTTTCCATAAAGCCCTTCATGTAGTCTTGGCACTAGTTTAATAGTATAATTTTAGTGTAGTGTAATTTATTTCTATCTTTGTGCTTGCAAAATTGTGATTTTTTGTACTTCACAGTCCAATTGGACAATCTGGAAGGTAGATACCAAGTTGAGAAGGTGCTAATACCGTAAGCAGCGTTTCAAGCTCCATCAGGTAGATCTCCTCACTGAGCAAAACACTTTTCAACACAACCATTCTCTTCTGAAGCAGGTCATCTGGGTTATCGCTTGTCTGAAAACACATTTTGCTTAACATTACTCAATCCACTCACTCAATTTCCCAGCAAGCATTTTTTTTGTTTTTAAAAGATGTCTAACAGACGTCTAATAGATGTCTCAACATAGTCTTCTTGGCTAAATTTGGGCTGTCAGTGAAAATCTAATAGATGTCTAAGAATAGGTTAAAACTAGACTAGTCATCAAATAAACAGAAATGAATGACTACACATACAAAGTCTGTCTAATCTGTCTATCTGACGAATAGTCTAGTTTTGGGCTATTTTCAGATGTCTATTAGATTTACACTGACAGCCCAAGTTTAGCCTTGTTTTAGCCAATCTGTCTATGTTTAGACGTCTAATAAACACAAAACTGTTTGCTTGGTCAGCACTGAGAATATATGGCAAGGACTATGCACTTGAATAGAACTATTGATATACGGTACACTTGTGACAGTAAAATGCATCAACATACAAACAGGACCTCACTAATAAGATTTTTCTGTCATTTCTTACTGGTGTGGATGGCAAACATGGTTCAGTTTGCCTAGGAGCTGTGAGAGCCCCAGTCGTGACTCCTCAGGGAACACATAATGTAGTAGGTCAGAATCCATCATTTCTCCTCAGTCACCTGTAAAATATAACAACACACCAGATTACCGGATGACAGTTCAGAAACAGTCTTGATTATATTGGTTGAGTTACTCGTCAAACCAAAACAGTGGTACCAGGTGAGACGCATGAGCCTTCAGATATGCCACAGCCGCAGAAAAAAGCTCCATCAGCAGCAGAGAGCAGCTCTTCAGCTGTGATGTGAATCCTCTCTCTATCACACTCTGACAGTTTGTGGTTGACAAGCTCACGTTCTTTCCTGCTTCTAAGACATAGGCGGGGAAAGTGTCCACGTTCATTAAAAAAAGAAAACAAGTCACATACTTAGGACAGGAAGCTACTGCTCACCTGCTTTAAAAATATGCCGTGGATCTAACCAATGCTGCATTTTTTGATTAAGATGTCAAGTACTCAGGTGCTCCATAGAGCTCATTTACCAATGCCAAATTAGCAAAAAAAATGTCTGTTAGAAGTGATGCCTGTCAGCGCTGTAAGCAGTCTCCTGCTAACCATCTCCATATGTTCTAGAGGCTGCCTCTAAATTGACAAATTTCTGATCCAGTGTTTTTGATACACTTACTAAGCTATTACATAATCTAGACCCTAACGGCCTTGACGGCCCTTTTGGTAGTTCAGAGAGCGTTGACTTGACTGTTGCATCTCACCAGGTTATTGCTTTTTCTACTCTTTAGCTAGACAAACCATCTTATACAATAGAAACAGGTGACTTCCTCAATCACATGATATGTGGAACTGAGAAATCTTTAGCTGCATCACAACTTGAAAAGTTAAGATGTTACTTGCAGGATCTCTCAATCTTTGTGTGGTTAATTTATAAACTAATTTTCACATGCTTTGGATGGATCATTCAGTCGGTTAAATCACTTGATATGCTATTACAAATAACACTAGTAAAATGATAAACAGCATCTAATATAATGTGATGAAGAATGCATATGCAGCCTATGTAAATTTGTCACAGTTGAAAGTGCTGGAAAAGTTTAAAAATGGAAATCACCTGGAAAGTGATTGAAAAGTGCTAAATATGATGGTGAAAACTAAGAACTGTGAGCTGTGCGCTTCCCAGAAATAATTGCGCTCATTAGAATATTCACTAGCCAAACAAAACCAAGGCTTTCACAGTCCCGTCGTAGAATAACAAGGTAAATTAAACTAACGGGACACATGTCTTTCTTTCTTTATTTCGACAAGTCCAAAGGGGGAGTGAAAGTGCAGCACACCGATCGACCTTCTTGACAATAAAGCTCAGGTTTGAAGACCAGTGTTGCCAACTATAGTCATGAAAGTAGCTAAAGCCTGCCCGAAAAGTAGCTAAATGTTGCCAGATGACGTCATGCACTAATTTGCATATTAGTGACGTATTTGAAATATGTCCATTATGATCTGGTATGAAAAATATATTTGACTATTTGTAAAAGTAAATACAATTTTGATAGATTTTTTTATATAACACTAATAATGAACAGTTACATTCTTTTAAACATTCATAGCTTGTGTATTTACTCTATTTAACTTTTAACATTTGTGAAAGTGACAACAATTTTAGGCACTATTGGAATACATTGCTACCCAAATTACCAACAATATACATGTAAACAAATATCAGTAATATAACAGTATAAAAACAATCTGAGCTAGCAATTTACTCTACTGAGTGAAGCCTGGCAGACACTGCTCTTTTGAGTCACTTTTAATAAAATTTGTAAAAAGTAGCCAAATGAATGTTTAAAAATGCTAAATTTGTTTCCCAGGTGCTTTTTGAAAAAAAGTTGCTAGGTTAGAATGAAAGTGGTTAAATCTAGCAACAAAAGTGCTAAGTTGGCAACACTGTAGGCTGTAGTGGGGCTGATTGTGTCCGGTATTGGTCAACAGTCTCCTCTGATGGTGAAGAAGAGGAATGACATATTAAACAGTTTCTATATCGCCTTTTCTGGTTCCCCGTTGAACAGCCCACTGTAGCTATCCATCATATCAGAGAAACCACGTGTACACTGAAAAAAAGTGTTGCATGCAAAAACTGTTGCAAACACTTTATTTGTGTTGAATTTAAACAAACAAATTAAATTGAGCAATATTCCAACTTATTTGTTTGTTTAAATTCAGCCCAAATAAATTGTTTACAACCACTTAACGTAAAAAATTGAGGTAAATTTGTAATATTGATTTTACCGCCCAAAAAAGTAACTAATTGCGTACTTGGTTACTGTTTTTGGAAAGTAAGCCGTTATATTACTTTTGAGTTGCATTACTTTTCCTAACCTGGCTGAGGTTTGATCTCTTTCAGAACTTGCAGTGTTTTTTTTTTTTTTTTTTACCTTTTTTTAGAGAAGCTGTGCATTTAACAGCCACCTGTATAACCTAGACCTTAGTTTTCCTTTAAAAATGTAAGATACATTTACATTTTGAGAACTTACTGAGCCTAGAGCTATACATGCTGTATATACAGATTAATGAAAGCATAAGGGGGTTCGGAAGACCCACCCCTCACCGACAAAGATCCATAATTTATCCCATATATGAGCTTATTTGTTATATTTTGAACTGCTATGCCATAATGGTGAAAATAACCCATCGAAAAGGCTTTAAGACCAAGCGGATCGTCCTGTTGTCTGTCGCTTTGGTGTGACTTCAGCTAATCAGTTTTGATCAATGCTAACATGTTTTTCATGTGCCAAAAATCATACAATCTGACGTAAGATAAGTCCTCTTTTGCTACTGTATTGTGTTTAAATGATGCAAACATTTAAAAGTAACTTTATTGTAAATATTTGAATATTTTGAAACAAAAATGGCCAATAAAATCTGGTGTGAAGCAACAAAAGCGGGACCATATTAAAATTGATTTGAATATTATTTTGGCTAAAATAGTCAAAAAGTGTGGTTATTCAGAATAGTACTTAAAATGTTACTAAACTGCAGTATTTAAATTTCATAATTCAATAAACAATGAGGTGTATAATTGCAAAAAGGTCCACTTATTGAGGAAAAAAGAACCACCCCTTTCACCAAGCTGGCTACGGGCATGTGTTGGCTCTATTATTACTAATTTTAATGAATTTAGGCTTACTCATGTGCGGTTCCTTCACCTCAACTGTTGAAATTTGTATAACTGGCACACAACAGAACAAACATACATAGGCTACTTACAGTAATCCTGGGCGGTTTTGAAGGGTTTTGTCGCATCAGTTCAGCAAGCTGCTGTGTTTCTCTGGACTGTCCAGAAGAGGGAACCGCCGTCACACTCTGGTCTGAAACTCCCATCAGTCCAATCATGGCACAAGTTCCACTGAACTCTCATTCTATGGCTGTATTCGAAACCGCCCACAATACCCTCATTCACTATCCTCTACATTAGTCCAGTAATATAGTCCGCTTAAAGAGTGAATGAAAATCGCAGTACGTAAAGTTGCATAACACCACACTGATGAGAACGAGCGAGTGAACTGCACCGGACGGGATGCCGTTTTGTTTGGTTTTCTGGCTTGTGTTCTCTCAGACGGTTTAGATTGTAAACTCTTAGTCAGACCATGTGATAGTTTTTTTAACACTACACTGCTGCACTAAATAGTGATCGGTTTGGATACATCCTTGATATTTTCGGAAACAACGCGCCACAGGTGTCGATTTTGACGTCATGCGCAACTGATGTGGGCAGCGATGCCTTCAAATGCACATGGTCGAAATTGTCTCGTCTAATGCTCAGCAAATTACAAAAAGTATCAAATAATAAATATAAAACAGCAATAAAACGTTGACAACATCATGATTTAATAAAGTGATAATATATTAAATTTTGCAATCAAGATTCTATATATAATTTAAATTGAGAACCTCAACATATAGCTGTGTAGTTTCCAACAAAGTTTTTTTAGTTATTTTATTATTGTTACTATTATCCGGACAAGAACAGAGGAGAATATGTATCATTATTTTGCTAATTAATTTGGAACTAAGTGGTAGAATCATAATTTACACCACAATCTGAGCATATATTAGCACATTTTCACCTGATACAGCACTTAGGACCCTAGAACAGAAATGACTCCTGATGTCACTTAACCATCTGAATCCTGAAGCTCAAGGCCAATGATGTAAGGATAAAGAGTTAAAGAGGATAGTTTGAATTAAATGGTTAAAGTGACAGTTTGCCCACAAATGAACTTCTTTCTGTTTTTTCAATCTGTGTGACTTCCTTTTTTTGCGGAACATAAAGAGAAAATTTTTATGAATTGTAATTTCTAAATAGTTTTGGTTATTATTACTGACAATTACACTTTATAGTCAAAACAGTATTTCAGCAACTAAGCAAGGAGAAAATTAACACCATTCATTTTCCTTCGGCTTAGTCCCATATTTATCAGGGGTCACCACAGCGGAATAAACTGCCAACTTATCCAACATAATTTATGCAGCAAATGCCCTTCCAGCTGCAACCCAGTAATGGGAAACATCTCACAGTAATGGGAAACTCTCACATTCACACACACACTCATACACTACGGCCAATTTTGTCAACCCAATTCACCTGTACCACATGTCTTTGGACTGTGGAGGAAACCAGAGGAAGCCACACCTTCACAGGGAGAACATGCAATCTCCACACACAAAAAAGCTAACTGGTCCAGCCGGGACTCGAACCATCTTGCTGTAAGGTGACAGTGCTAACCACTGAGCTACCGTGCCACACGAAATTAACACTATGTAATAAATAAATAAAAAACTCAACAAAAAATAGTGTAAGAGTCTTTAAAGTTTAAAGAATCTGTTTGATTAATTGTGGCTCATGATGGGTTTACAGGTCCAAGTCTCTACTTGCATTTTAATTCAGAATCCTGTATCAACAGCCATTTTCAGCACTATTTGTTTATAGCACACATTTACCAGTCGGGTTGATTGAGTTTTAATATTGAGACAAATATTGAGGATCATACATTTTTATAAGATCTTTCAACATTTGATGTGTGCACTTTGAGCTGGAAATAGTGATGTGCAAGCTAACGTAACCTCAGACTTAACAGTAAAAACTGAGGTGCATGAAAATCTGCAAGGACTAATAAGGAAGTTATACAGTAGCCTATCTTATACAGGATATACAATGTTTAAGTGATAGTTCATCTTTAAAAATTAAAAATTCTTAGGCTGCGTCCCAATTCGCATACTACACCCTAAAAGTATATGTAGCCTACTTTTTTGTGAAGAAAAATTCTTTTGAGTGTGTAACAGAACAGTAGGGACATGCTACTTTATGAGCCCTGTAATCATCCACACATCTTCCACATTTCTGTCATATTTAATTTCCTACCTTATTGGAGAAGAAGCAGTAGGTTGCTCTCCCATTCACGAGTCTTTCATGCAGAGAAATCTCCTCAGGTCTTTGGATAATTATGCATTCATAATTCGTAATGATGTACAAACACATCTTTATATAAGTTCAGTATTGTTGTTACAGATGAAATATAACACAGAAAACATGATTTATATATGTTCCAGTTGGCTAGATGTTAATTAACCGTCATACAAACATCTTTAAAGGGACTAAGCTGAAAAGAAAATGAATGAATGAACAAACATCTTTACAGAAGCCTCTCTACTTGACAGTTGGTCTCAGGTGTCCACCATGTTTGTAGTTTATTTTTTTCACTTTTCACCCGCATTTGCAGTTCTAATCGAATTCACGTCCAACGTGCAATGTATTGTGGGCAATATCAACGGTTCTACACCTAAATTTTTACTGGAAATAGTAAACCATCTGGGAACCTTTGGCATACTCTTTTCAACATACTACAATTTGAGACATACTAATTCTATTTTCAAATACAATTTAGGATGGATAGTATGCGAATTGGAACGCAGCACTGGTTTACTCACCCTCACATTCACCTGTGACTCTAAGAAACACTAATAATCTGTTGAAGAATGCTGCATTGTTTCTAGATCAATTTTAGGCAACACTTACATATTGCAATTAAAACTTTACATTTCTCAAATTATTTATTCTTTTATGTTTCACAAATGAACTTCTTTGGAATGACATTAGTCAGTGTCAGAAAATAATGATAAAACAATAATATGTAAATAACTTTTATAATTAAAAAGAGTACTGTTTCCCAGTACTGGGTTGCAGCTAGAAGGGTATCTGCTGTGTAATATATGCTGGATAAGTTGGCGGTTCATTCCGCTGTGGCGACAACCTGATAAATAAAGGGACTAAGGTGAAGGAACATAAATGGATGATCTTAAATTACCCACATTAACCCCTTAAACTAGTGAAGTATTCTGAACAATCATATTTCTCTTTGCAGAGATCACTGCATTATTGTTATAGCTAACACAGTAAAGCTGTGCACAAATCTAACACAACCCAGTGTTTTCTCTTATTTGCAATTCAAAAATATTACTAATACATCACCTGATGCTCCACACTCACCTGAATCCAGCTGTAGTTTGATTTAAAAAGTTATTGAACCCATTTGTACAATGCAAATAAATTGACAGGTGGAGTTAGACAGGAATAGCAAGACAAAACAGGGATTTAAATGCAAAACCTGTGTGTATCTATATATTTTGACATATACACACTATACACTTATTCTCACAACCCTCGAGCAGGGGTCTGGATGCAGAGTTGGTGCAGTTGCTCACCCCTCATACTAGCTTCATTGAGTGCATTGTGTTTAATATTGCAAGGCTGAGATATGCAGTCTCAGCTTGCAAATCCAAGTCTGCATCCAGATACTATTGCAAATTTCTCCCAATACCCTAAGCCACATGTAGCCCTGCAGGCAGGGGCGCTGCTAGGGGTGGGAAGTTAGGACAATTCTAAGAGCATATACATTTAAGGCTGATTTATACTTCTGCGTCGAGCGCACGCATATGCTACGGCGCAGCCTACGTGTGGATGCATACTGGTTTATACTTCTGCGTCAAGTGATCGGCGTGACCTACGGCGCAAGCCTTGAACGTAGCCATGCATTTATACTTCTGTGCGCTGTTTCTGTTGCTCTGCAATACACTTCCGAAATGCTATCTGGCAGTGGGTGTCTCTGTTTCTCTCTGTCGAGTTCCTTCGCTGGTGTTTTGTTTTTTCTGTACGCTTTCTTAAAGTACAAGTGGCTCAAATTCGCTCATTTTGAGGCGGGAACCAGCAGACGTGCAACAACTTTAATCATAAGGTAAACACAAAACAGCAGTCTCTCCTTCACGGAACTCCTAACTTGTAAACACCCGCTGCATCACAGTCGCGCGGCTCTCACCTCTGCCCACTCTCGTCAGCGATACCAAGCCAATCAATCACAGAGCTTGCGCTACGCGTACGCGGTTAATTTTTTGAGAGATGCGAGGGGCTATGTGTCCACGCATAGGCTGCGCCGTAGCATATGCTTGCGCTTGACGCAGTAGTAAAAATGCATGACTACGTGCAAGGCAAGGCGCTGGAGGTCACGCCGATCACTTGACGTAGAAATATAAAACAGGCTTTAGGGGCTCACCAAAGACATTATCAGGGGCTTGCAAAATCACCCCCCCCCCCTTCTTCTCTCTTATCCGCGATCACCCAACCCCCCGCTCTTCACTTTCATCCGCGATCATCAACCCCCCATACCCCCCCTTCTCTTCACTTTCATCCGCGATCACCCCCAACCCCCACCCGCTCTTCACTTTCTTCCGCAATCACCCCCAACCCCCACCCGCTCTTCACTTTCTTCCGCAATAAATTCTTCCGCTTTGGCCCATTTCTATTGCTGTCTATATTGAAGGTGTGTGCGTGCTGTCACCGACGATCAGGGGGTGGGGTGGGGGGGGGGGTGAATCAGCTACGTCAGTGGTACCAATCAATCCACAATAATTTAGTGGCTGCTATTTATTTATTTATTGAAATATTGTAAGTACATTTAAATTAATAATGTCAACAGCAAAATCATATTGGGGTGGCCAGAGTTTACACAGGCGTGGCCAAAATCGGAACCAGTGGAGCGCAGTTCCTGAGATACTCACTGTCATGAGTGTTGCCAGGAGGATGTGGTTAGTGTCAAAAGCAGTCGGCAGTAATATAGAGCTTCAACTACCGACAGCAAAGCAGTCTGTATTGTATATCTATTCTAAAGCATAGGCCTCAAACTCAATTCCAGGAGGGTCGCAGCTCTCCACAGTTTTGCTCTAACCCTATCAAACACAGCTGATCCAAATAATCGAGGTGTTCATGAGTTAACACCGTCATAAGAAAAGGTTTGGGTACCCTTGGTTTAAAGAGAAAAAAGGAAAATCACTGGAAAAGAATGACGTTGTGTCCACGTATAGCATGCTGTTTTCATCTATGCTATCAAAAGCTAGGGTTATAATACTTTATTTGTGTCCCAAGACAAAAGTTAAAGCCTGACAAGTTCATGAAGGCAGAACCCGTCAAGAGACTGTGTCAGCTGCTGTTCACGAGTGACATTAATGCTTGTTTTGGACTTTGAATATGATAAACTGTCTGAAAGCTAAACGAGGAGTACAGGAGTCTACATCTGTAAAGTGTTTGTTTTTAGCATGTGTAGATATCTGAGTAAATCAATGCAATATGTTTTCAATTAGATCTGGTATTTCCTTTAAAAACATCCTGACTTCAGCAGTGCACAATGAAACTTGGAATGGACTTTGAGGGAAAGGATCCATTTGTTGCACTTGTCATTACACCAAGAAATAAAGGGATGATGTGTCAAGGTCACATTTTAATATGTCATAAAAATGAAGAAAAAAAAACACAATGAATTATGTTGGGGGCGACACAGTGGCTCAGTTGTTAGCACTGTTGTCTCACAGCAAGAAGGTCGCTGGTTTGAGTCCCAGCTGAGTCAGTTGGCATTTCTGTGTGGAGTTTGCATGTGTTTCCTCCGGGTGCTCCGGTTTCCCCACAGTCCAAAGACATGCACTATAGGTGAATTGAATAACTGAATACTAAATCATAGTGTATGTGTGTGAATGAGTGTGTATGGGTGTTTCCGAGTACTGGGTTGCAGCTGGAAGGGCATCAGCTGTGTTAAACATATGCTGGATAAGTTGGTGGTTCATTCTGCTGTGGCGACCCCTGATGAATAAATGGACTTAGCCAAAGGAAAATGAATAAATGAATGATGTTGAGGCTGCAGACCGAGATCTTCAACTGAAATTTAACAATCCAATCTCAAGTACTGTCATGTGATTTACTTTAATCAGATAGCTGCACTGACAAGAGAAACTGGGTTGAAAGCAATATTTACAAGATGTTCAACATGAACAAGCATGTAGAGACACGTTAGACTCAACAAAATTTTTTTTGCTTGAGTCCAGAAGGGGTTTCTACAAGAGTCAAGAAATACTGTATGTGTGTGTCGTTCTAAACAAAACAGAAATACAAATAAGGAAATAAAATGATCCATATATAGTTACAAATCAAAGACGCACAACATAAAATAAGACAAAGAAGAAAACAAACGTGCATCAGTCATGTATCCACACACACCTTACAAACACCAGCTTCATAGCATCTCAGTCTATTGTGCTTGAATGCCAGCATTAGTACATGTGTGGGGGCGGATACATGTCAATGAACACAGGATTTCTTCAAATCAAATTTAAGACTTTTTAAGACCATCTTAAGACCACTATGAATGAGATTTTAGACTTATACAGGGCTAAACACTAAGGGTTTTTTTTATAATGGCCCGGTTACTTTTTTAAATAGTTTTTGTATTAAAGAAAGACCATGTAAAGGGATGTGTTGCTTTAGCTTTTTTCTCTGATTAGGGAATTTCACTTGGAGAATTCGCTGTAAAAATGTCTAACAGCTGTTGTGAATTGTATCTTTGCAAAAAAAAAAAAGTTAAATATAAAAAAAGAAGTTTTGAGATGGATTATAGGTGATTGGGTGTTGGCCAGATTGGGTATCTTTACTTGGACATAGGGAATTAAGACCTTTTTAAAATGATTTAAGACCAACAACACAATATTTCAGTGAATTTAGGACTTTTTAAGGCCTAAAATTTTGCTTTTGAAATGTAAGACTTTTTAAGACCCCGCAGACAACCTAAAACAAAGGAAGTAGAACTGAGCAAATGACTTGGAACATCAATAAATATAAACATACTAATAATACTAACCAGAAAATCTGTGATTCAAACACAGTAAATTCTGTTGTACGGTGCTACGAAAAGGGGCGGGATAAAACATGATGATTCGATATTTTAAAAAGTGAGCGACTGGTCCATGTTTCAAATTTCGTTCCAAAGAGGTCTTGTTTTGATCCTTGATTGGTCTTACACAGTCATGTGATGCACAAGCGTGCGTTTCCGGTCTGACGCATTCGCATGCGCATGAATGGAAGTCTATGGGGAGAAAACTCTAGTGTGACCGCAGCTTTAGGATAAGGGGACGGGCAGGTGTAGATGTTTAAAGTAGAAACTATGACGTCATATTGCAGGCCAGTCGACAGTTAGCATTATCACTGTTTCCCTCAATGAAATTCCCATAGATTTTCCCATAAGCTTTAAGATTATTGGAAATAAAAAGCTCTGTGTTCAGACATAGTTCATAATATTTACACATTTAGTCCATCAAAATAATTTTTCAGAAGATAAAATCACTTCTATGACTTTTGATCTTAAATGCAAACACAAGAACTGAAAGCTAGCAAATGAACTACAGGGTGTTCAGGGTACATAGTGCACGCACAGGCGGTTTACAGATTTAGAATTGAGGTTTTTCCTGCTTCCTGCTTAAAAAAACCCTCCCAATTCTGTCTTGTGTTTTTTCTGAAATGTTATTATGAGTACTTCTCGTGTTTATTTGCCTGTTTATGATGAATAATTTGTTGTAACCCTTTTGGTAATTTGGTTTGGAAGCCATGTTAAGCCAATCAAAAATGCATCTCAATTAATGGAAATTAGATATACAAATGAGCACAGTGTCAACTGGCTGCCTGGAAAAGTTCTGGTCTTCTTTTGAAACAAACAAATATAAACAAATGTTAATATACAGTGCACTCTTTTGCATTATGCAAAAATCTGACAAGAGAAATTAGTGTAAATTACAATGTTTAAGTTAAAATACTTCCCAAAGAAGGTATGCGTGTGCTATAGTTTGTGGAAAACCCCAAACTTCCCCCACACTGAGAGCTGTAGGATATGAGCACCCATCTGTTTTCAATCTAGTTCCCCGTTTGTTTTACCAGACACACACACAGACGTTTGTTTTTGTGAAAAGTGGGTACATTACATAGGTTTCCATTCATTTTGTACTGTCCAAACCGTATATTGTATTGCCCTAACCCCACCCTACCCCTAAACCCAACCATCACAGGAGACAGTGTGCAGCTTTACTCTCTGAAAAAACTCATTCTGTGGGATTTACAAGCTTTTTGAAAAATGAGGACATCCCCAATGTATACATTATTGTTTTAATAATTTTTAAATATTGCTTAAAGTTTTGGAAATAGGCTTTTGCATCCACATGAATGATAATGATTTATCCCAATCTTAATCTATAGGGTTTAATATGACACTTTACAGCTATAACAACTTCAACTCTTCTTGGAAGGCTTTTTACAAAGATCACAAAGTGTTTATGGGAATTTGTTGCCATTTACAAGAAACATGTTTGGCAGGCACTGATTTTGGATGAGAATATTTGGTTCGCATTCTCCACTCTAATTCATCCTCAAAGAACAAACGTGTTCAGTAGGGTTGAAGTCAGGACTCTGTGAAGACCAATCATGTTCCTCCACACTAAACTTACTCAAACATGTCTTTAGGGATTTTTGTGCACTGGTATGCAGTCATGTTGGAACAGGACGGACCATCCCACAAAGTTGGGATCATGAAATTGTCCAAAATGTTGTTTGTTGAAGAATTAGAGAGAGAATTCACCTAAAATTAAAATGTACTCACTATTTACCCCCAAGTGGTTCCCAACTTGTTTGAGTTTATTTTTGTTTAATACAAAAAATTTTTTAGTCACTATTAGCTGCTTCACAGAGTGATGCTGGCAAATATCTGGAAAATTTCCAGAACGAATTTACCAGTAAATTCAAATAAGCGCTGTTCACACAGGCAACAAATGTTTCCGGAAAAGACCATTCACACATTCTAAAATAACCAGAACCCAAAATAATCACCATTAACCAGAAGTGACCTCTAAATGACTGAGCTTGTATTTGTAAACATTTAAGTACATTACAAACTCTGTGGATGGATAAGTATTGTGAACAACATCGATGAAAACATATGGAGGAACACTTTCGTATGTTGAGATGTACATAATATGTGTGTGCTGGCGCTCACCGGCTGCTTCAAGTGCACACGCATCAAGCAACTGAAGGAAGCTGAGCTTGAAGGTAAACAAACAACGGCTTATCATAAGCATTTATCGATAATTGTTTTCACAGTTAGCATTAAGAAGGAACATAGAAACTAACACCTCATTAACATATCTAACATCTAGCAGCTAAATGTGTCTGGAAAAATATTCAAAAGGCTTTATTTTCGTAAACAGCGAGGACGTGAGTGCGTCTGAATGTTCTAGTTGGCTAAAGTAGACATCTCACGTCAGCGCATTCTAATCGTGAACGTGCTTTTTCCGGCAATTTCTTTCTGCGTTCACAAAGTGCAGCATTCTGGCAAATTACCAGTAATGTTACAACTTCTCTTTCTGAAAATTGCCAGAATGAATTTACTGTTATTTTCAAGAAGGTCCTGTTCACACACACAGACCTTTCCGGAAAATTGCCGGTAATTTTCCGGTTTGTGTGAAAGAGACTATAGTAGGCTATAGAGGCCATAGGGGAAAAAAACGAAATATTATGGAAGTCAACAGATTTAAAACAATGAAAAGGAGACTAACTAGTGACAGAATATTTGTTTTTGGGTTAAGTATCCCTTTAAGAGTTACTTTGACTGGAATCGAGACCTAGCTCAACTCCTGAAAATGCCTCCACGGCTCTCGAGTCCAGTGCTTTCCACCACTGACCCACCCATGCTTTTTTGCAGTGATGTAAGGCTTGGATGCAACTGTTATGTAAGGGATGCTGGACAATGGAAGTGTGGACCCAAATGCAGATTTATTAACAGGATGGTCAGCAGTGGTGTAAAGTAACTAATTACAAATACTCAAATTACTGTAATTGAGTAGTTTTTCTCAGGAATTGTAATTTACGGAGTAGTTTTAAAAATCTGTACTTTTACTTTCCCGCTGTACTTTGACTACACTACTTTCCTTTAACCTGCAGTCACTATTTTTTCTTGTCTATGGGTATCAATGCATTGTCTAATGATGTTACAGCTTAATGTTGTGTGGACGTTACCAATATGATGTCTATTAGATGCTGGGTTTTGGTTGCCAAACCTGACGAATAAAGGTCAGTATTTGACATCAATATGACGTTGGTTTAAGATGGTGGCTTGACGTTGAATTTTAGTCACTTTACAACACAACCTAAAAATCAACCAAATATCAACGTCATTTCACGTCATTACTGAATATCAAAATAACGTTGTCCTTAGACGCTGGCAATTTTGGTCAACTGACATCACAACCTAAATTTAACCTAATACTAACGTTTTATGACATTGTGTATGACGTTGTTTGCCTGCTGAGCAATAACTAAATGCACAACAGAATGTTACGTTTACACACATCCACAAATTACATGTAAATGCATCAGTGTAATACTCACTATACACTACTCTTGAGTACTTTTGAAAGGGCTACTTTTTACTCATACTTTGATTAATATTTACAACAGATACTTTTACTCTACTTGCACTACACTTTTAGGCAAGTAATGGTACTTTTACCTAAGTATGATTTTTCAGTACTCTTTCCACCACTGATTGTCAGGCAGGCAACTGTCAACAGGGTCAAACAGATGTATATAGGCAATCTAGAGTGGTAGTCCTTAAACAGGCGAATGGTCAGTACAGGCAGCAAGCAATGTAAACAAACAAACAAGGCGAGGGGCAGGGCAAAACAAGGGAAGGAAAGGGGAGGGAAGGAAAGGGCATCGTAATGTTCACAGACAGTATAACAAGACTCAGCCAAGATGTGTGTGTGCGCCCTATTTAAAGTTCCTGTAATCAGTCCGTAACAATCATCTGGCTATGTGTGTGTGTTTTCTGAAAAACTGAAACAGGAACAGCTGTGTGCAAGGTGCATGACGGAACTTGTAGTCCACATACAAGTGAATTTGTAGTTCTTTAGCGAACTGTGATCTGCAGCCACTAGATAGTGATCATAACAGCAACTGCTCTGTCATAAAAAAGAACTTTCATAAAGCTCTCTACATGCTGTTCTTCAGATTACTTGTATCCTACATAAAGTTTGGAGTCTATTGAAAGTTATTCTACACTGTAAAACGTCTACTTAGTGTTGGGACAAAATGAAGGAATTAAGTTAGCTTATTAGCTTTTACAAATTTAAGGGGTTTGATCATAAAACAATTACGTTGTCCACCCCAAAACGCTCAAGAATTGTGTTGATTCAGCAATTTTAGCAGTTTGCAAACAGATCAGCAAATGTCATTCTTTGAGAGATGTGGCTACCACTTCATGACTGAATTGTTGTTTCCACTTTAATACAACTATAATACAATAAAAATAGTTGCAATTCTCACTGAGCTCCTCGAAGTGACCCAATCTTTCACAAATGTTTGTAGAAGTGTCTACATGGTTAGGTGCATGATTTTATACACTTGTGTTTATAGAAATGATTTGAAAACCTGAATTAAATTAATTGGGGGGCGTCCCAAATCTTTTGGCATTTTAGTGTCTATTATTATTTTAAAAAATATCTAATATGTCTAAAACAGGCGACACAGTGGCTCAGTGGTTAGCACTGTCGCCTCACAGCAAGACGGTTGCTGGCATTTCTGTGTGGAGTTTGCATGTTCTCCCCATGTTCGTGTGGGTTTCCTCCAGGTGCTCCGGTTTCCCCCACAGTCCAAAGACATGCGGTATAGGTGAATTAGGTCAACTAAATTGGCTGCAGTGTATGTGTGTGACCAAGTGTGTATGGATGTTTCCCAGTACTGGGTTGCAGCTGGAAAGGCATGGGCTGTGTAAAACATAAGATGGAGGTTCATTTCACTGTAGTGACGCCTGATGAATAAAGGGACTAAGCCGAGGGAAAATGAATGAATGAATGAATGTGTAAAGCAAAGAAAATGCTTTTCTCTGGAAACATAGGGAAACCTTTTATTGATCGTCGCTGTAACTGTACAAGACTATTGTTATATTTGTATAGCTGTATGTCATTTGTTCAGTTGTTATTTTTATGTCGATCTAAACTATTTGAGAATGCAGTTCCTCAAAATCAAATTTATTTAAATGAATGGAAAATTTAGATCACCATCTACCTGCAACTGTAAAGTTTAAAATATTTCCGACACTAAAATAAATTAATTAATTAATAAAAAAATAAATCTATCTACCTTTGAAATTAAACCCATTTTTTTCATGTTGAACACAAAGGAAGATATTTTGAAATATGTTATAAACTGAAAGCCTTAAAATTCCATAGACAGTTTCCAACATTCTTCAAAAGATCTTCTTTTGAGTTCAGCAGAAGACTCTAAAGCAGTTGATGAAATGATGACAGAATTACCATTTTTGGGTGAACTATTGCTTTTTACAAACAGAAAGAAAACTATTTGTGTTTCAAAAACTCTTGCATCAACTGTTTTCCGCCCCACACATTTCCTGCTGCATATTTCGTAAGAGCGAGCAAATTTCCCACGGTTTATCATCATTAATCTCAAACTGTGCTTCCCACAATCTATCGCCCAAGCATGTGCTTCAACACTACTTTTTTCTCCTCTGTATCTACACACAAGGAGAGCTTGTGTCATAAACTATCATTAGTCTATACCAGAGAATAATAGGCAATTCACAAGTTTGCATTTACAGATAATTGACAAAGGTTTATAGGCGTATTTGGTGTGCTGTCCAGTTAGAGGGCTCTGAGCTCAGAAGGACTCTTCTTCATCTTATTCCCCTTGTCAGGAGAGAGAATGAGAGAGCAGTGTATAGAAACTCAGAAAGCTCCCCACTTATTAAATTCACTGAAAAGTGCAGAGATAGGGTGGTGGAGGGATAATGCAGGACATATCTGATTATTTATAGGGGCGTGTTCTACACTGAAAAAATGCTAAATTGTTGCAAACAATTTATATGGGCTGAATTTACACAAATTAAAATGAATAATGTTTAATTTAGTAACTTAACCTTTTTTTGCTTAAATTCTGCCAATATAAGTAGTTTGCAATCTTTTACCTTAAAAAAATGAGCAAATCAAATAACTAATTTTTTTCAGCGTAGTGCTGATCAGATAATTATATGTTTGTCAATGATCTGCTTATGCTGCTGCCAACATGTTTATGAATCTTATCTTATTAATAACCTATAAATGTGTGTTTCTATTAAGAGACAGAAGTAGTATTGTGGTGCCGCACAATGATGATTCTGTGCCAATGCTGAATGTGATTGTAAACATATTGTGAAATGTGTGATTACAGCAGCTCAAGGTCATCAGACTGATAGGAAGACGTGCTAAGAAAGAAAGAAAGAGCCTGTGCTATGTGGTGTCCTTGAATCTACTTTGCTTGGATTACTTCATGCAGTGGATGTTTTTGGGAAAAGATTACATCTCAGAAGTATTCCAGTGCTCACATCATATCAGCTTCACACAGTAGAAACACATTTTTCGTCTGGAAAAATACTGCAGTCAGAAGGGTCAAAAGTATAGTTAAAACAAGTCTCAAAAATTACGACTAAAATATTTAACCATGATCTACAGAAGAGAATCTATATTTTAGTATTTTATTTAGTTTACACTCACTGGCCACTTTATTAGGTACACCTTACTAGTACCAGGTTGGACGCCCTTTTGTCTTTGGAACTGCCGTAATCCTCCGTGGCATAGATTCAACAAGGTGCTGGAAATATTCCTGAGATTTTGGTCCATATTGACATGATAGCATCACACAGTTGCTGCAGATTTGTCAGCTGCACATCCATGATGCATATCTCCCGTTCCACCACATACCAAAGGTGCTCTATTGGATTGAGATCTGATGACTGTGGAGGCCATTTGAGTACAGTGAACTCATTGTCAAGTTCAAGAAACCAGTCTAAGATGATTTGCGCTTTATGAAATGGTCAGCAACAATACTCAGGTAGGCTGTGGCGTTGACACAATGGTCAATTGGTACTAACACCTTAGGCCCCAAAGTGTGCCAAGAAAATATCCCCCATTACATCACCACCACCAGCCTGAACCACTGATAAAAGGCAGGATGGGTCCATGCTTTCATGTTGGTGATGCCAAATTCTGACCCTACCATCCGAATCGCAGCAGAAATCGAGACTCATCAGACCAGGCAACATTTTTCCAATCTTCTATTGTCCAATTTTGGTGAGCCTGTGTGAATTGTAGCCTCAGTTTCCTGTTCTTTGCTGACAGGAGTGGCATCTGGTGTGGTCTGTTGCTGTAGCCCATCTGCCTAAAGGTTGGACGTGTTGTGCATTCAGAGATGCTCTTCTGCATACCTCGGTTTAACGAGTGGTTATTTGAGTTACTGTTGCCTTTCTATCAGCTCGAACCAATCTGGCCATTCTCCTCTGACCTCTGGCATCAACAAGGCATTTGCGCCCACAGAACTGCCGCTCACTGGATCTTTTTTCTTTTTCTCTGTAAACCCTAGAGATGGTTGTGCATGAAAATCCCAGTAGATCAGCAGTTTCTGAAATACTCAGACTAAAAAGTTGCGTTAACGAGCAGTTGGTCAGGTGTACCTAATAAAGTGGCCGGTAAGTGTATATGCAAAAGCGCTCACAACATAATTTATTTTGCTATTTCAAATAACTTTTTTCATGCAAACAAACACTTGATATTTAACTTGCTATATTGTACTAAATGAACAAAAATAAAAATAATAGAAGCTGATAAATAATAGAAATCTGCAAAAAGTAAACAAAAAATATATTGGCAGCTCATTACCTGGTTTTTACCATAATTTATACAACCAAACTAGACGATATATTGTTTCAAGCAACAAAAATATCAATACAAATCACTTTGTCTAACATCAAAATTCAAGATCAAGGCATCATTATGAAATTCAAACCGTATATTAACAGAAAACCCTCATGTCAATTACTAAAACATTTACATTTAAATCAAAAACAAATGTATAATAATAATAAAACTACAATACAGTGGTGATATAGTTAATGAACATCTTATACGTTTAATATTCAAAGCTGTTTTAGATTCTTTATGTGGATTTTGTAGATTTGATAATATAATTTAAAACAAAGTTAATAAAATGAACCTGAATTATAATAATAATAATAAAAATAATAATAATAATAAAAAAATAATAATAATAAAAGAAATAAAATAAAATAATAATAATAATAATAATTTACAGTCCACACAATATCTTGAAAATACCAAGGAGGCCAGAAAAAAATGCTAAAACAAAGGTTTTGGACTAAAATTTTTGCTCAGGGTGTTTCACAGAAAAACAACAGAAGAAAAAAGCGTGAAACCTAAAAAGAAGAAAACCAACATCAAACATCATCCGAGGAATGTAAACACCTCCTGTTAAAGGGTCTCATGGGTTTGGGCAAGGCCAAAATGAGATTTCCAGAGAATTTTACAAATCATCCAACAGCACTTCCATCAAACTGTTGAATCATGATGTGCACGATCGGTATATTGTTGCCAGGGCAACACAATGTTCCAAACCTCATTGGTATTTCATTTATTTGCATTTTTGCCAGCAACATTTGTATATAGAATACCACTTTTCATGTTTGGAAATTCTCAGTTTCCCTGAATGTTTTCCTGTAGTGTGAAGTTTACAGGTATGTGTTTGAAGATGAGTAATTATAATATTAGTTTTGTTCTATATATTCTCTTAAAATTTCTTCTGGATTTCACAGAACACAATTTGCAGAAAATGACAGTTAACATATAACAGATTAGGGCTGCTCGATTTTGGGAAAAATCATAATCATGATTATTTTGGTCATCATTTTAATCACGATTATTCAAAACGATTATAACTTGAAGTCAAAATTATTCGACCTCCTGTTTTTTAAATACATATTTCCCAAGTGATGTTTAACAGAGCTAGGAATTTTAACAGTATTTCCTCTAATATTTTTTTTCTACTGGAGAAAGTCTTATTTGTTTTATTTTGGCTAGAATAAAAGCAGGTTTAAATTTTTTGAAACATATTTTAAGGTTAATATTATTAGCCCCCTTAAGCAATATATATTTTTCATTGTCTGCAGAAGAAACTACTGTTATAAAATGACTTGCCTAATTACCCTAATTAAGCCTTTGAATCGCACTTTAATCTGAATGCTTGCGTTTTGAAAAATATGTAGTAAAATGTTATGTGCTGTCATCATAGCAAAGATAAAATAAATCAGTTATTAGAAATGAGTTATTAAAACTATTATGTTTAGAAATGTGTTGAAAAAAAATCTTTCCAATAGAAATGGGGGGGTCGCTAATTCAGGAGGGCTAATAATTCTGATTTTAGCTGTATATATGCAGTTATTTTCCTCCCTGCAAAGGAAAGAAAAATAAATACAATAAAATAAAAATATGAAACAAACTGCTTTAACCATCTTCACTGTCAGAAAAACACTTTAGCTACAAAAGTCCTTCAGTCAAGTGCAGTGAAGGATTTTCTCCTTTTGTTGTTTGATTAATAATAAAACCAGGCGGCAGCAGGAATCTTGCGCGCTGTCACTTTAATGGTTTCTCTTTCACGTGTCTTTTGGTTCTCAACTCGTTTGTTTATTACACAAATCAGGGTTAATATGAAGAATCACTAAACACAGCGTTTTGACACCTATTTGTCCATTAAGTTAAGATGACTTTAGATGTGTGTGCTCTGCTCGTCTCAGTGTACGAATGGGGTGGAGGGATTGAGATGTCGTGTCGGGGAGTGAGATCACATGCGTTTCTACACTGTTCTAAGCTTATGTATGTGAAGAACGGGGGCTATGGCATCTCTTTGAGAGATCAAAACAGGTTTATAAGGGCAGACCGGGGCTGGCGGGCACTCTATTGCAAAACAGCCCAAATTTTCACTACCCGCCTATTTCATTTTTTACCCGCAAAAATAAATTCAAAACCGCCCAATCTGGCAGAAGCATGCGGTCTCATTCTCACTTTTAAAAACATTAATCCCGTGCAGCAAACGTTACATTACAGCACATGCTTTCAATTATTTTCACGTAAAGCTGAGCTTTGCAGAGCAACATGTGTACAACTGGAAAGCGGGCAGTATATGATGCAAAAATCTTTTATCTCGATTAATGGTTTTTCATAATCGTTAAAGCCAAAATCGAAACCGGATTTTCGATTAAATGCACAGCCCTAAAATGTAGCCCTATATATATATATATATATATATATATATATATACTGTATATGGAGATCTCGAATTATTTCTCGCTAGAAGCTATCCGCTTGCGTTGGTATGGACTGCTTTCCCTCTGCTATCAGTTTGTCCACTGGCTCACAGGGTTCGGTTCCAGGAAGGAACAGTTCAAAAAAGCACGTAAGACAAAAAAATTAAATAAAATAAACGAGTAAATAACAGGGTGAGAATGTGGTAAAATCTGATAATGTGGTAAAAATCAGTCGAGGGGTTTTCTTTTTCTGGATTGCTTTTCAAAACACTCTTGGTTGGGTTTAGGGAAGTGGATTTGGTTGGTTGGTCAGTCAGTCAGTTGACAACGGCCTGGATTTACACGAGAACAGCAGGCGCGAATGGCACTCGCAAGAGAAATTTGAGGTCTCAAAAAAAAAAAAAACAATTTTAAATACACATCGGCCTCTGGTGGATTCACGGAAACAAAAACTTTTTTTTTTTTAAAGTAGCTCCTGGGATGTATTTGCCGCTCTCCAGAAAAGTATATAGGGCCACATTTTCAGAATGAGCCTGGGTTGGAAGTTTGAATGTGTTGAAGTTCCAGTTGAGCATCAGAATGATAAAAAATTTTTTAAAAAAAAGCTAGTCACTTTGCACAGGGCCTGTTTGTTGGCACTCTATCGTCTAAATATAACATAAAAAAGAAAGAAAAAAAGTGAAGATGACAAACACCATTACTGTGTGGGTGGTGGAATGATTAAAGGTGTTTTATTTTTGTTCTTAAACTACAAACTAATATCAGCGATCACAAACTTAACTGACAGTGATCTAACAGAACATTCGTTAGCTTCAGAATATAAACTTTGAAATTAAAAAGGTATAAAAATACAATAAATGTGTTACAAAATCTGCAAAACAAACTATGAAAAAAGCAGTGAAGCCTATGATATGTATATAAAAAAACTTGGTCTGCTAATGTATCAACATTGGGTGGAGACATTCACTTTCAGCACCTGCCTCAACTAAGAAAACTTACAGCAAACTCGCATCTTTAATATCTGATCTGCTGGGTGACCACGGTGGCGGTGGTGGTGCCGGAACGTGCCCGAGTCTTAATTTCTCTGGACATCTGGCACCAGGCGCATGGATAGCAGAAGCAGAGAGTGCAAAAGTCATCACAACATGAACCCTGAGGAAGAAAGAAAAACATAATTTAACACTGCTCATGTTAAACCCTTATTTACAGCTAATCATGCGCATTTCTGTCTCTTGCATATTCATAATGGCTCCCTGATGTCCGCAAATTAGACACAAGATCCCGGAAATCATAAAGGCTTGAGATAAGGAGTGAGTGCAAGAGAGTGCATTACTAAACACCACATAATTGACAATAAAGCTCTTTCTGACTTTGACAGTGATATAGTAAGCCTTAAATGCCGCTAATAGCGCAGTAGAAGTACTTGTAGTGCATATAAATGTGGTCATTGGAGTTGCCACAAGGTTTCCGAGGAAAATGAACACATTGCTTGTCAGGAAAATGTGCTGAAATCGTTTGGTTCCGCCACACCTTAACTTTTATGATCTTGATTGTTATGCAATAACATGCACCTTTTGTAAAGCTGATTTGAAACAATCATTATTGTGAAATAAGCTTGAATTGACCTGAACTTTGTATTACACTTTCTAAAGATGATATCAGTAGTTTGGCATGAATACCACTTGAAGGGTGTTCATTTAAGACCTTGGAAAAGTTTTTGTGCAGGCAGATGATACTACAGGTTCATGTAAACATTGGCTAAAATATTAGACTAATAAAAACTTCAGTGAACAAATATAACAAGGGTTATTAACAAAAGTAACAACAACAAAAAATAAGAGAGTAAATGATCTAAACTATCCTATTCATTAGGGTTAGGCGATGTCGACCAATTTGGCATCGTATGATGTCTAATGTTAAACATCAAAATGAACGATAACATAATAATTAATTAATTCATAATGAATTAATTATTTGTAGCCTACTGTTTCAACAACCTGACTTGCATGGTCTTTGTTTTACCCATAACCAAATCATAAATAGATAAAAGTTAAGTTACACACAAATTACCACCACTTTTTCCGCATGCATAAATCACACCATGGACATTAGACTAATATACCTACTGATTTAAAAAGGCCTAGATTAAAAGAAGATGGCCAAAATGAGAACTTTTCTGTCATAAACTAAAGCAAAACAACTTGTCAAAAAGAGTTTTAAAAAATGAAACCCTGTGAAGAGATTACATACAAGAATGGATAAAAGAGGCAATCTTTTATTATGAGCTGTCGGTCAGTGCCCGCTCTTTTTTTTCCTGGTCATTGTGCCATTACCATGTGCTGTGTAAATGCAGACAATCGGATAGGAGTCACTTTTAAGATGATAAAAGCCGGTCATCAAAAAAAGATAAAAAAATAAATAAATAAATTGGATACAGTCACAAAAATGGGATTGACCATCAAGATCTGCAGTGTAAATGCAGCCTTATATTACAAATGTCTGTATCCATTTTAAGGGTGGATAAACAGAGGGACATCCTAATTCTGCAAAGCATCTGATTGGTGCAAACACCCTGTAGTGCAGGATGAGTGATTAATGTTCTTGCATCATTGTTCCAGTAAGTAAAAAAAAAGGAGCTTTTTTATAAGGATGTGAAAGTTGAACATACAGTGCGTTAAGCAAACATTACTAGAATAAGTGTACTATCTGATTTTTGTAACCATATAATGTACAAGCAAAGCACAATCTACTGCCAAGTGTATCAAGAGCACTGAAAAACCGAAAAAAAATATTCCTGCAAAACAAACTAATGAAATTTTGTAATGTTCAACTTAATTTCTTGTTTCAATTCAGCCCAAATAGATTGTTTACAACCACTTAAAAAAAACAACTAGTTAATCCTATGAATCATCTTTGAATAATCTTTTTCAGAGAAATCTGTATGTGCAGTGTATTTTAAATTCCTCATACAATACTTTGTTTGTCCACACGTTATGGAAAAGACAACAGTCAGAAACGAAACTGCGACAGAACAGAAGCAACAAACTACTGAAGACAGCAAAATTAACAGATGCTCATGCTGATGAGTGCACATTTGAGAGAATTGAGATTATCTGCGACTCTAATATAAATGATTACAGAGACATTTATATTTGTTTAGAGAAAAAGCACATATCAAACACAGGTCAACTTAAGCACATGGAAAACACCACCTATTTGACAAATAAACAACCAGAGGGTTATTGTGGAACTTCAAATCATAACATGTTTTTAAACCAATCGACTTCAAGCAGTATAACGAAGTTAGTTAAAGTTCAGATGGATCAGCTTACATGTGGAGGTTACACATGGTTCAGGAGTATAGTACATTTCAATCATTAATCGAGGTTTATAGTGGTCATACAAGGTTTAAATCACATTTTTATTGTATGCACACAGACTTTATGTGGCTTTGCCCTCCATAAAACATTTCCAGTCTTTTAGTTTCAAAGATGTGATGTGTATTTGACCAGGAAACACATTCACAAAGATTTTTTAGTTCTGAGAGTGATTTGCATCAGGCGAATCAGAAAATGAAATACACACTTTGGTTTATACAGTAGGTATAACAGATCATTTAACTGATTTTACAGTGCAAATCTCCCTTTAAATTAGCAATTCAAGAAGGTCATGTTGCTTGTTTTGTAGCCGTTTAGTTTGTAGTTCTGTTTAGTTTCTATTTCCCCTTGTCCTTGGTTTCAATTCTTGTTAATTGCAGTTTATAAGCCCTTGTGTTTCCTCTGTTCTTTGTCAGGATTTATCTTTGCATGGGTGTAGTTTTTGTTTCTGTTTTCTGGTCAGTTAGATTATGTTGCTTGTGTTTTTGGAATAAATTTTTATGGCTGCCATGTGATCCTCTCTGCTCCATTTCTTCCCCTGCCATTATGTTACAGCAAGTCTCCAGTTAACAACTCACTAATTCAATTAATCTGCCACTGCAAATCTCCAGTTAGTGATTCACTGACTCAAATGACCTTATCAAAGCAATTCTCCACATAAAGTTTAGCTCAGAAATGACCTAAGGGTCTTGAGTAGGCTACATACATGACTGGTTTTGGAAATAGCACAAACTAAAGACTAACTTTAGGATTAATCATTGCAGTCACGAATAGTCAATTGTTTCTGGGCAAAGTCTGCTGTAAAACATTTATGTACAGTCTAAAAATTCCTTTGTTTATATAGTAATACACAAAAATGCACATGTCCACATTAGAGTTGTTTTTATTTAAAAATTAAATTAAATAAATGTTAAGGTGTTATATCAATACATATTATTCACCATGCATCTCACTCACTGTCATGTGCATCATAGATATTAAACTAGCATGTTTACATACAGTAGGATCCTCAAATGCACATCTGCTTTTCTATTGTATGTATATTTACATAAGCATACACTCACGCAAATTATATTTATAGACTAGGCTATATGGTACATTTATAGAGTTTCACTTACTTGCACACTTAAATTATCATGAATTATCAGTAGTAGTTATATGTGTTCTAACAAGTTTTGGTAACACCACACAGTGTTTTTGAGCAAAAAAAATCAATAAACATTAAATCAATTAAACACTTTGTACTTATTAATTATTAAGTGCATCAAAAACCCATATCACATCAAATTGATAAGGAGTACTAGAGTAATATTTTATTAGGGTTGCTGTACTTTTGTACTTAGTCCACCACTGCTCATATGATGCTTTGTGCTTGTTACAATGGCAGCACAATATTTCGTTTCAGCATCAATATCATAATGTGTGTCTGCAAGTCACATCGCAGGATATACAATGTTGAGTTGGGATTATACTTGATCAGCACAACAGCTGAGATTAGATAACATTTCTGGAGTCATAGCAAAGTATACCAATAACAGAGTGAAACTTTATCATCTGCATGTGTTGTAAAGGCATTTTCAAGAGAGTTTATAGCATTTGGGCACAAAAAAGTACACTTGTAAGAATTTTACCGAATTGATACAATGAAAACCATAGGGAGTTATTTTACATTTCATTATTCCATTTCTGTACCTGAATATTTTTTTACTCTACGGATAACCATAAACCATTGTTTATTTTTCTTTTTTTCATTGTTCTTTTGTAATAATTCCTGCTGGCAATTTGTTTTTGTTTTTTTATACACAATTAACACCTTTACAAAATTACCTTAACCAATCTAAATGAATCCATCTGATGAAATTGTATTCATATCGAAATAATATATCTATATAATATATAGATTTTTTCAATATCGTGCAGCCCTACTTGTTAAATTATTACAAAATTACATTACCAGATGCACATTATAAAATTCACAACTAAAACTCACAGCTCTTCCATTTCAAGCCCATTTCAAGTAGGCCTGTCACCACATCTATTTTTTGTTGTGAGATATATTGCACCGAAATATATTACGATAAATTATATTATTGTCATTTTAACACCATTTTATGCCACTCATCATATAATGCCAGAATGTGTCAATGTCAGACATTCACATGACAATATACTGAGGTAAATTTTAGTAAATACTATAGTATTTTTAACCAGGAGCGTAGCGGACATTTTAAAAGGGTGGTGGATGGCTGTTTGAGATCATATGTTCATATAATTATTAATCACCTGTTTCTAAATGGTCTGTCACTAAAAGTGAGGGGGATGGATCTCCCCATCCCCCCTGGTTGCTACGCCCCTGTTTTTAACCATACTGACAAAACACCTCCAATAGAGATTGAGAGCCCTATAATACACCCAGTGCAAGGCGCAAGATGTGTTTAGCATGATTTGTTGCTATTTTCAGACCATCACATCCCTAATTTTCACATTTTGCGCCACATAATTTTAATAGCAAATCCATTTGCGCCACTTTGTGCATGCTCATGGGCGTGCTGGTCTAAAATAGAGGTGTGTTAGGGCGCATCGTTGGTGCGTTGCTATTTTGAAGAACTGAAATTGACTGCGTCATTGACCATCTAAAAGCAAGTCTAAAGTCCAGCGCAGAGCGCGTTAGTTATGCGCCTGTGCAGGTCCATAATGCTTACACATTTATATTTGTTTTAATATAAACAAGTTTAGATTTGTCGGGTTTTGGAGATGTATGAGTGAATATAACTCATTCAATATAATTTTTTCATTTGCTGGAAATTAGAACTGAATTTAGAAAGAGTTTTCAAACAAATCATTGCACTTAACAAATGAAATCGAATATGTAGGCTAATGAATGTCTTCAGTCGAGTGTGTACAACACCGTTTCCTTATCCATGAAATTAAAGGAGTAAAGGAAAGAGTAAAAGTAAACTAAAGAGAAAGTAAAGAGGCCGAATGGAGATGGCTCGTTCCTTATCCTTGCACTGCAGATGCTCTATAAAACTGTTTTCCTGTTAGTGAAGCGTTCAGTTTTTCCACTTACAAAGTCTGCAATGTAAATAGTGAACGCACCATGACATGACGCAACTGACTCTTAACGGGAATGGGAGATGAGACTCTGATTTGGTTTAATGCACGTTATGCTCAAAACACACCCATAAATCATTAAGAGAATAAGCACAACCCTGTTATATATATATTGAAGTCAGAATTATTAGCCCTCCTTTAATTTTTTTTTTTTTCTTTTTAAATTTTTTTTCCAAATGATGTTTAACAGAGCAAGGAAATTTTCACAGTATGTCTGATAATATTGTTTCTTCTGGACAAAGTCTTATTTGTGTTATTTCGACTAGAATAAAAGCAGTTTTAATTTTTTAAAAACCATTTTAGGGTCAAAATTATTAGCCCCTTCAAGCTATATGTTTTTTTCGATAGTCTACAGAACAAACCATTGTGATACAATAACTTGCCAAATTACCCTAACCTGCCTAGTTAACCTAATTAAGCCTTTAAATGTCACTTTAAGCTGTATAAAAGTGTCTTGAAAAATATCTGGTAAAATATTATTTACTGTCATCATGGCAAAGATAAAACAAAACAGTTATTAGAGATGAGTTATTAAAACTATTATGTTTAGAAATGTGTTGAAAATTATTTTTTTCTCTCTGTTAAACAGAAATTAGGGGAAAAACAGGGGGGCTATTAATTCAGGGGTTAATAATTCTGACTTCAACTGTATATATGATTATAGCCTCTTCCGCGCTCAAGCGCGAGCAAAAATCGTGCACCGGCAAAAGTAAAGATTATGAATGTGTTGGGGGAAAAGAAAACATTGCAATTATTTGTTAATAAAATAGTGCAGCATTATTCTCAGTCAGTGGCTGAAAAAATTAAGATTGCCAGCGCTGCATACATTTGAAGGTTTCTATGGATTTCTTTTCATCAAGCAGCCAGTTTGTTGCTGTGACGCGCTATATTTCACAGAGGCTGCATGAGACTGCAGAAAGCCCATCTTGTTTATTGTCTTTATTTTACAAATACACAACTTTGATGTTAATGTGTGTACATATATTTCAATGGTTACATAGACCAGGTTCTAGTATTGCGTAAGTGGGGGGCATTATTTAACCATGGTAAAGTGGAGCATTTCTTGGCAAATTCTTAATGCTTCAATTTGTTTAGTAATTAAATTTCATAGTTATAAAATACATTACGAATATTGACACTTTCAATTATTCAAGATTATTTATTGCATTAAAAGTAATTTCAAAAGGAACATTAAATGTTCGTAAACTTTTAAACTGCTTGATTTGTGTGATGCAAAAAACTTATTTAAGCCAGTAGACCTGCTAAATACATCATGCGATTTGAAATATATTTTTTCTCTTTTATTCTGCAAGTTGTATGTAAACTTATAATTTAAAATTACTTAAAAACCTAAAATTGCCAAAGTGTGTCACGAATAAAGTGTTTATTATATGAAGAGTCAGGTGTCTACTGCGGCATTCATTTAGATATGCGCATGGTGCATTCAAAGCTTCAGAAAATGGCTCATAAAAAAAGGACAAGGACGTAAATGCTTTTTACAAGTCACAATCAAAAATGACAATAATATCAGTGGTGTATTAGAGGGTATAAGCAGGCAATCCGTGAGAACGGGTTGACGCATGGTACGGTATACCACTTATTTATCAGGCGGCTTTGAGTAGAGGCTACCCACTTCTAAATCCCTTCTGCAACGCATCATTCAGTAGTGTCCTGCAGTAGCCAAAATCATGACCGTCCACCACATCCAGTCATATGAGGTGTCGCAGACATGCTATAGGTTGTCGTGAACTACGCCACATTACATGAGAAGAAACGATTGAATCTTGTGTCACGACACCCATTTGTCGTTTACGAATCCCCATGACACCATACGTCAAAGAAATCATGCTGAAATCATGACAAATTCGTGTGGTCTGACCGGGGCTTCAGGGTTTGAAAAGACTCGCGTGCGCTAGTCACAAAAAATATACAGTTAAAGTCAGAGTTATTAGCCCCCCTGAATTATTAGCCCCCGTTTATTTTTTTCCCCTATTTCTGTTTAACGGAGAGAAGATTTTTTCAACACATTTCTAAACAAAATAGTTTTAATAACTCATCTCTAATAACTGATTTATTTTATCTTTGTCATGATGACAGTAAATAATATTTGACTAGATATTTTTCAAGCAGCTTCTATACGGCTTAAATGACATTTAAAGGCTTAACTAGGTCAATTAGGTTAACTAGACAGGTTAGGGTAATTAGGCAAGTTATTGTATAACGATGGTTTGCTCTGTAGACTATCAAAAAAAGCTTACAGGGTTAATAATATTGACCTCAAAATGTTTTAAAAAAACCTAATAACTGCTTTTATTCTAACCGGAATAAAACAAATAAGACTTTCTCCAGAAGAAACAATATTATCAGACATACTGTGAAAATTTCCTTGCTCTGTTAAACATCATTTGGAAAATAATTAAAAAAGAAAAACACTTATTCAGTGGTGGGGCTAATAATTCTGACTTCAACTGTTTATCACATCACATGTATTTGATCTTGTGTTCTGAAAGAACGATTAAGTGGAATGAAATTATGTGCAAACACAATGAAATCATGACACCAGATTATTAAAAATGACTAGTGGCGTTCACAAATGTGATTAGTTTCAAGTTTTGTTCTAAGAGATTCGAAAATGCACACTATACCTATGAAAATAGTACCAAAGCAATTCAAAAATCTGTGTTATGAGCTGCTCATGTCGTGCATGTCGTGCATCACTTTACAAAAGCGTAAATCTTTAATGCATTCTTTATGATTTCATTATTGAACTCAAATATATCACATTCTGAGTTATCAGCAGCTAATTATTTTTAAAAGTTACTAGCTCACTTGTGAATAACGTCATTCATAATAAGCAAACAGAAAGCAGCAAGTGTTTCATGTATATTTGCATCTACTTTCTTTTTTTGTATATGACTTATGTGCAAAAATGTATGGCTGTTTCTGTGTGTCTGTGTGTGTCTGTCTGTGTGTGTGTGTGTGTGTGTGTGTGTGTGTGTGTGTGTGTGTGTGTGTCTGTGTGTCTGTGTGTGTGTGAGAGAACTCACACGAATGTTAAACTGTTCTCTCATCTTCTTGCGGAGACAGCAGGACACCACCATGCAGCAGTCCAGCAATGGCATGCAGAAACACCAGCCAAACTGATGCGTGGTCTGACACTGCATACATGGGAAACACCAGAAGCCACAGCAACCTAAACAAACACACACATGTTAGTATTGCGTGCTTTGTTTTATACCTATATAGTCTACTCCCCAACCCACCTGGAACAATTTAGCATTTGCACATTTTCAAAACATCATCATTAATATGTAGTTTCCTCAGAAAAATGCCCCCACAACACACAAAATACATGAACAAATTGCAAAACTTGTTGTATTAGGGCTTTTCTAGCTGGTGATGTGTTTCAATTCAATTCAATTCAATTCAATTCACCTTTATTTGTATAGAGCTTATCCAATGTAGATTGTGTCAAAGCAGCTTCACATAAAAGGTCACAGTAAATAGGAACAGTGTAGTTCAGTTCAGTTCACAAGCAGACGTGGGAGACACATTCCTGTTTAATTACTTTCCTGTTATCCTCCGCCCTCCATCCTATGACCCAGAAAGCGCTCAAAACACAAAGAAAAAAGCTTTTATTTAATTAGTGGAACAGATCACGTCTTGCGACATGCCAACGACATCACACACTCTACACCTTCAAGTTTGGGTTCAGAGAAAACAGGGAAACACCAAATATGCTTGAATATGTTATGCTTTATTAAACTGCACAAAGCAGCTTTATAAAAAAAAAACCTCAAAGGGTCACGAAACACCAAAAGACATATTTTAAGATGTTGACAGTCAAATTTGAACAAATACAGATTGTAACAGCGATGATCGTAATGAGTTTTTTCAAGTGGTGCAAAGAAGCTGAACATCACAAAAACTAAAGTGATGGTAATTAAGTTTTAGAAAAAATGCCTTAGAGGTTTTATTTTCGATATTAATTATTATTCTTATGAACGTACTGTTAATAAAATGTATATTACTAGTTCACTTATGTTTTCCAGTACTGGGTTGCGGCTGGAAGGACATCCGCTGCATAAAACATGTTAAGTTGGCGGTTCATTCCACTGTGGCCACCCCTGATAAATAAGGGACTAAGCCGAAGGAAAAATGAACGAATGAATAAATAGTTCTCTGAAACCAGTGTATTTTAACGGAAAACAAGTTGAAAGGGTACAGGAATATAAGTATCTTGGTACAATATTTGATACAACATTAAAGTTCCAGCAGAACTCAGAAGCTGTTGCGAAGAAAGTGCATCAGAGAATGTATTTTCTTAGAAAACTGAACTCTTTCTGTGTAGAAAAACATATACGGAGAACTTTTTATATCGAGAGCTCATTAAGCTTTTCCTTTTCATGCTTGTTCTCCTCACTTTCCATTAGAAACAAGAATCGCCTTCAAAACTTAGTCGAGACTTGCTCCAAGATTATTGGTTTACCTCTGCGGAGTCTAGCAGAGTTACACTAACAGCAAATGTTAAGGAAAACTGAAAGTGTAATAGGAGATGACTCCCATTCTCTGAAGCTTTTTTTTTTGTTCTGTTGCCCTCTGGAAGAAGGTTCAGAAGCATCAAATACTCTTCTAACAGATATAAATTTACCTTTGTTCCTGAGGCAATAAGGCTTTACAACCTACATTTTAGCAAGTTTTAAATAATTTTTTTAATATATGGGTCTTTCCTATGTTTTTAGTACTATTTATGAAGTTATTATGAAGCATGCTGGATTGTGTTTTTTAATACTGCTTGTAAGTGATTTGTCTCTCTATGTGTTTGCTGTATCATGAAATGCTACTACACTAATCTAATTGCCCCTGGTGGGATTAATAAAGTATTATTAATTAATAAAATGTATTTTATTAATTATTATTAATAAAATGTATGTATTTATTTATTTATATGTGTGTGTGTGTGTGTGTGTGTGTGTGTGCGTGCGTGTGTGTGTGTGTGTGTGTGTGTGTCCCATGTTGCTAAAAAACACTATTAGGACACATATTTCACTAAACAGTGAAAATTCGTTGTTTTTGCATTATGTTCGAGCAAATTCGTTCTTCCGGTTTAAAGGTAAATTTTAAAGCTACGTCACGGCGATTAGATCCTTGAGTAAATTCCAGCGTGTAGACTGGATGTCTGTACCGGCGGGTACAACATGATATCTTTGAGCTTTCAGTATTAATTTATGGAAAAGACTTGGTTCAAACCAATCAGCGCACTCTATTGTGCATGAGGTGCAACTTCATTAATATGCATGATATAGCTACGAAGACTGTTTTTACCTGTTACAATGTTCAGACGGCAGAGAGATGCCATGTTGTGTGCCAACCGTAACTAAAACAAGTGGAAGAAGAAGAATTGTTTAGAGACATAGGTCGTCAGTGTTGCGTTTATAAATGTGCCGCAACGAAGGTTTTGTTTCCATTTCCCCACTATGCAGCTGGACTCATGTGTGGATTACAGTGGTCTGCTAACAAAAATACGTTTGTAAGGAACGTTTTTTATCCGAGAGCTTTCCGCATCTAGAAATGGTGAAATCCGGATTTGCCGCTCGTCTTCTTTTAAAAAAGATGCAGATCCAATTGTTGTTGATTGTCCTTTCTCTACAGATTTGGTAAGTGTGTGATCAGTGGTCTTTGTTTATGTTTATTTAGATGGCAAAGTTAGTTAGTATCGTCAGCAGTACTTTTTTAGTTTTTAAAAGAAATACCTTAGTCAAAATGATTTAGTTACCAAGTTTACAGCACGTTATAATATAACTACAATATTGTGGACGAAGTAAATGCTGCTCTTCGAATGCAAACATGTAAACACCTTAATCAAACTATTACCGTCGTGTAGGACGACGCATTTTGTAACAGAATAGTCTATACACACATGGCAGTTTGAAACTATTCTCTGCACCTACGGAGCCTCTGCATCTACCGAGAAATGTGGAGGGTTTTTTTTTTCCCCATATGGTATGTGGTATCAAAAATTCCATTAAAGCTACACTTATTCAGCAGTTCCTCGCATCCAATATCTCGTTTGTCACGAGGGACATGCATGAAATGTTCCTGAATGAAAGTGAAAGTGCCAAACTGCAGTTAAAGTCAACAAATTAAAAATGAAACACCTGAAATTACATGAAACTCTGGAGGAAATGTGGAAAGCGTGGCAATATTGGTCGAATTATGTGCTATAACATGTGAAACAGGATCATGAAAGGAACATTACAAAAGCAACTCCTGTAAACACCGTAATCATATTATTGTCTTGTTCAGATCAAGACAAATTATTCGGTTACTGATGTCTATGTAAACGTAGTCACTGTCTACGTGTTGCCACTGAGAAAATCAGCTGTAGTGCAGGCACTGAAACTCCCCTTTTCAGGCAAACCCCTCCCTCTTTCATCACTCGACACTCCCACCTAAACAGAGATGGACTCACCCACTTTTCTGACTTTTTTCAAAGGTGTGAAAACACCCTGCTGAGACAAAAGGGGTTCATGACCCTTTAAAATGTGTTTAGTATGATCAAACAGTACTGCTTCTTACAGGAAGTGGTGGAGTGTGGCAAAATGAACGCTCTGCTGCTTTTGTGTTGAGTTGTTTTCGTCTTTCATCAGCAACTGCTTGAGTGGTCTCGTTTCGCTTAGGCAGCTTTCAGACAGGGTCATTCACACAGAACATATTTTTCCATAATCCTTTCCTATTGTGTTTCTATGTAAACACACGCTTCATGGAAACACGCTTCAACTTTTACAAGCATTGGTGCAGAATGTCAATTCCCAAGCAGCGGACCAATCAGAAAAACTCAAGAGGCGGGGCAAGTGTTTACAGCAACAAGTAACTATTTTATTTGATGTTAACATGGCAGATGAGGGCGACGAGGTGGCGCAGTATGTAGTGCTGTCGCCTCACAGCAAGAAGGTTGCTGGTTCGAGCCTCGGCTGGGTCAGTTGGCATTTCTGTGTGGAGTTCGCATGTTCTCCCCGCGATCACGTGGGTTTCTTCTGGGTGTTCCGGTTTCCCCCACAGTCCAAAGACATGCAGCACAGGTGAATTGGGTTGGCTAAATTGTCTGTAGTGTATGAGTGTGAATGAGTGTGTATGTTTCCCAGAGATGGGTTGCAGCTGGAAGGACATCCACTGCGTAAAAGATATGCTGGATAAGTTGGCGGTTTATTCCACTGTGGTGACCCCAGATTAATAAATGGACTAAGCCAAAAAGAAAATGAATGAATACATGGCAGACGAGGCACTTTTTTAAAAGCCATTCAAACATTTTTGAACTTGAAGGGCACCTTTTTACCCCTTTTCTAAGATGTAAAATAAGCCTTTGGTGTCTCCAGAATGTATCTTTCAAGTTTCAACTCAAAATACCCATCAGATACTTTATTATAGCCTCTAGAATGCCCTAAAGAGAAATTTTGGTGTCCGAGTACAATGTAGCCGTTTTTGCAGCCTGTGGCTTTAAACACTAATTAGCTGCTTCTCCCCGCCCACCATCTGTTTCTCCTGTGTTACGTCAGATATACAGCACAGTGACAGAAACAGACTCGAATGAAGCTGAAATACAGTCAAGTAATACGAGTTTATTCAAGCCTTTCTGAAACGATGAGTCTCACACAAATGGCGTTTGCAGTACCCACACACACACACACACACACACACACACACACACACACACACACACACACACACACACACAAGCATTTACTGACACCATGCAGCCATGGGGATTATAGCGATTAAGAATTACATAGAGCGTTTTTGTAATAGAAACAGTAAAATCGCTATTTAAAAATTTAAAAAACGTTTTAAATTATAAAACTTCACAGAGAGATAATCACAGAGAGTTGGAAAACACATTTTAATCTCAGTTTCTTTGCAAAAAAATGTTCTGTGGACATGTGTATACATGTTATTATAGAAACATGGCATCTGTCAATCAATCAGTGGGTGGGGAAAACCCAACACAGGCTCATTCAGAAAACGTAGCCCTATATACATTTCTGGAGATCGCAAATTATGTAGCCAGAACGGCTGACCGCTTAACTCTGTATGGATGGCTTTTCCATATGGACGGGTTTAGGAAAGTGGGAGGGCAGGTCAATCGGTGCTTTTGAAAACACTATTGGTTGAGTTTAACGGAGGAAGAGGGTGGGACAGTCGATTGGTCAGTCAGTCATTCAGTCGACAGTTGACATTTACGCGAGAACAGCATGCGCAAATGGCAGATCTAAAATTCTAGATTCTAAATTGCAGATTCTAGAGAGAAATGTGTGATCTAAAAAATATATATAATAAAAAAAATAAGTGTACGCATCGGCCTCTGGTGGATTCGCAAAAACAAAAACTGCAAAAATAGTAGCTCCTGGGACGTATTTGGTGCTCTCCAGAAATATATTTATGGGTTTGTTTTCAGAATGTGCCTGGGTTGGGAAAACGTTTGAGTGGGGAGCGTTTCTATTACTCCAATATGACTGTGGACACACTATACCTACACACAGTTCTGTCCAAACAGCTTACAAAAGATGATTTTCATCATAGGTTTAAAGGTATTAAATACTTTTGTTCATCCATGAACATGATTCTGCAGGAGTCCCATAGGATGCAATGAAAACCAGAACTCCCCAGATTTCACACTCAGTTACAGTGTCATTAGAACATGCCTTTGTTTGTTGCGAGTACGCGACCTTTAGCAATGAAAATGACATACTGTAATTTTAATAGGATGAATTTATAAATTCCTCCCCTTCACATCTGCACCAATACATACAAAAATACAAAAGCACATAAAAGAATATTAAGCATGAGGTTGTTGTAAATGTTCTCACAGTTTCATGCATTTTTTCAGCACAAAAAAGTTGACTGTAAATATTTATTTGTTATCAAAAATAAAAATGCAGTATTTTGTGGAGGTTGAATCTATTGCAATATAAATAATTATCTCTATTATTCTAAAATCTTGGTGTGCAAGCTAATCCAGGGGTGCACTCATCATTAAATGGTCACGCTAATGTGATCATTCTGGTGTTTGAAAAATGTGAACATCGTTTTATTTTCGATATTAATTATTATTCTTATGAATGTACTTTTAATAAAATGTCTATTACTAGTTCACTTATGTTTCCCAGTACTGGCTGGAAGGACATCCGCTGCATAAAACATATGTTAAGTTGGCGGTTCATTCCACTGTGGCCACCCCTGATAAATAAGGGACTAAGCAGAAGGAAAAATGAATGAATGAATAAATAGTTCACGTCTATTTCTGAAATTATTCAGATATTATTACTTGAATTTTTTCATGCATGTCTTTGAGTTTGTATTAGATGTTTAGTCCAAAAGCTGGTATATTTGCCAAATGATGATCTGCTATTTTTGCTTTAAGAGTGTCAAAACCGCAACTCATATCCTCTCTAAATTGATCAAACTCTGCTTCATGTGTCATGTTGACGTGATCTAGCCTTCACCCGGACTAAACACTAAACTAAACACCCTGTAGATGTAAATTAGAGAGAATATAATAATGCATTATAATGGATAGGTTTGCTCTATATAACATGCAATGCGACAAAATTCCAGCAACAAGCAATTTGTCTGTCTGCACCAAACCCGACAGAAACATTTAAATACCAGCCACTGCATTCCCAATGAAATGGTAAGGGTTTTTAATCTAATTATTACATATACAACCTCTTTAACATTATTAATAGGCTACTGAGTGACTGATGTTGTTGGTTTGCACTAAATCACAGTTTTGTGACTGACCGTCTGCTAGTTATTTTATTTATCTTTTCAGTAGGATGACAATAAATGTCATGTTCAATGGTATTTAAACACACATTGGGAGCATTTAACGCAGAATAAAGCACCCAATCAGTACCTGAGGTGATCTTTGTCATTGTAGTGCATGTTGTTGTTGTTCTGCTGCAACGTTGCAGAAATAGAAAGCATTTATAAAATAGAAATATCACATCACAGATATTCACGAAAAATCACACATGGCAGATGGTTAGGACAAAAACTAATTTTAACATGGTAAATATATTTTTATAGCATGTCACAGCACCACGTATCATGTATTACTAGAACTTCCATGTTAACCTTTTCATTTCCTTGAACTTTATGTTAAGCTGCTTTGACACCATCTACAGTGTAAAAGTACTATAGAAATAAAGATGAATTGAATATAGTTAGGACACGTGTAACCCTCTAGTGCTGACAGAAAGACGCAATTTCTCCTGTCTATATAACTATGAAATTTTCTCCGCACATGCTACCAAGGCCTTGTTCTTTTATTTTCTATAGTGTAAGTGTATTAAACTCATACATGATTTCAAATTTCAGATACTTAGATTGTTATAATACATTGATTGTTTTGGTTATAGATTACTTATACTTTCTTAGACTCATTTGTTAGTTCTTTTTGTGAATTATTACAGCATATCTTTTAATGCAAATATTGTGCATTTATTTAGCAGTAAACAAATGTGGTATATATTCAATTCAGTTCATCTTTATTTCTATAGCGCTTTTACAAAATAGACTGTGTCAAAGTAGCTTAACATAGAAGTTCTAGTAAACTGAAACTGTGTCAGTCCAGTTCTTGGAGTTAAAGTTCAGTTTAGTTCAGTTCAATGTGGTTTAATTTTACTGCTGGAAGTCCAAACACTGAAGAGCAAATCCATTGATATATGTCAAAATATATGTATATGTCAAAACATATGTATATATGTCAAAAAAATAGTATATATATGGGTTATAGACCAAAATAAGAAAATATAAATCAAAATACACATCAAAATATCTTGACAGGGATATTTAAAAAAGGCACATAAATAGACAACTGATTATATTTGAAATGATCAAACCTATTGCTGATGAATGGATAAAACTGTGGTATGAAGGAGAGTGGCAAAGTATACACAGTTTAAAACTGCAATTTGTATTTTAGATATTTAACTAGTTTAAAATATCATCAAAAATATGATCAAATTGAACATTTGTTATTTTATATATTTTTAAAAAGATTGGTCCAAAATAAAATCTTTACGTAACTATATACACTCACCGGCCACTTTTTTAAGTACACCTGTCCAACCGCTCGTTAACACAAATTACTGAATGCACAACACATCCAACCTTGAGGCAGAAGGGCTACAGCAGTAAAAGACTAGATGGTAGGGTCAGAATTTAGCATCATTACCATGAAAGCATGGATCCATGTACATGACAACGAGTTCACTGTACTCAAATGGCTTCCACAGTCACCAGCTCTCAATCCAATCGAGCATATTTGGGATGTGGTGGAACAGGAGATTTACATCATGGATGTGCAGCTGACAAATTTGCAGCAACTGTGTGATGCTATCATGTCAATATGGACCAAAGTCTCTGAGAAATGTTTCCAGTACCTTGTTGAATCGATGCCATTAAGGATTAAGGGGGTTCTGAAGGCAAAAGGGGGTCCAACCCGGAACTAGTAAGGTGTACCTAATAAAGTGGCCAGTGAGTGTATATTACCTTAAATCATTTTTACATTTTTATCATTTTTATATATTTTATTATTTTAAAATATATAACTTCAGTTAATGAAATTAAAGTTGTTCATTGTTATTCATGTTAACTCACAGTGCTTTAGCTAATGATAACAAACATGAATTTGGATTTTAACAATACATTTTATACATTAAACAGTAAATACATGAACTAACATTAATAATTGAACCTTATCGTAAAGTGTGACCAATAATGGGAGCTGAAAGCCCATGGTCAGTCGGTGACTTACAAGTGCTCAAATCAGAACAGCAGTCGCAGATGCCTGTGGTCCAGGTTCCAGAGGTCTGCTGGGTGCTCACAACTGTAGTAGAAATTGCTGCCATGACTCCAAAGAAAGGAATCCCTGCTGGAAGGAAACAAGAAAGATAAGGTGACAGAGAAGATGACTGATTTGAGGTTAGAATATCGCGGCACACTGTGTTCACTGCATTACAGAAACATGATTTAGAGACTTGAGAGACATTTTGTGTGTATGTGGGCGAGGACCTCACTATTCACTTTTTTTTAAACTTTAGTTTCCTGTAGAAGAGCTATTCAACCTCTTTTGGTAACATTTAAAGGGGCAATCCACTATGATATCATATTTTAAACTTTAGTTTTTGTGTAATGTAAACATAAATCTTTCAATGTAAGACGCTCAAAGTTCACACAAAGGGAGACGGTCGCTTCTACAGAGTTACCTTAGCAAAGCCTACATTAAACAAAGTTTGAGGACTACAAAAAATACATCTGGGTTAATGATGTCATAAACCCTTCAGTTTATTCCTCAAGAAATGCATGGCGGAGGGGCGAGGTCACAGAGCGCTGTAAAGTTGAAGTAGCAAAGAAAGGTAAAATGCCGAATGTACCTAAAACTTGGCTTGCCCACTGCTAATACACATCAAAAGTTGTTAAAATGCTATCCAAATAGTGCTATTTTCATAGAGCTTGTTCTGTTTCTGTATTTGGGCTTCCAAGTAGGGCTGTGTGATTGGGGAAGATATCGAATTGTGATTGTTTTGACATATATTGTGATTTTGATTTGATTTGCGATTTAATTTTGTAGTCAAGCTTCAGCTCAACAATCTGTTTCATAGCTTCTTACTGCTATAATGCAAGGAGTGTTAGTTAAAAATGGAACTGAAAGAATATTAACTTAAAGATTTAGTCAAATTGTTTTTAAAATATTTAGAAATGAAACACTAATTTTTCTTTAGAGCAAACAGTAAACAAATAAAATGACCTTACCTTTCTTTAAACAAGTTGGACTCAAATTAGGGAGATAAAAATATAGAGCACAACAAACTAACATGGCCGAAACAATTCTGAAATTGTACTTTGCTGTTGCTTGCTACAAGATTGAGAGTCATTGTAACACTTCAGTTGACTTTTTAGCAGGACACTCGTCATTTAGCCACCTGTGGTACTTTTTTAGGTGCTGGTTGTTGTATTTCCTTGTGCTGTGGCAACAATTCTATGACAGCTCTTACAAATCACCTGGTTTTGCTTGGTGTCTGTGACTTTGAAACCAAAATATTCCCATATTACAGACGTGCTGTTTTTCTTTGATATCATTTCGTCTATTAAGGCTTTTGAAGCGGTAAATGCCATCATCCCACTCGTCCACGTTTTTCTGTTTGTTTGTTTTGTTTTTATCGTGGGCGTTCCGCATATTTCAGTTGCAGGCAAGGGAATTTAAATAACACATATATATTACATTTCGCAAATTGATTAGCTAATCGCAACGTTTCAAAGCGTGATTTCGATAAATCACATAGCTTTAATTCCAAGCCACGTGACACAAAGAGAGAAATGGTTACAATTCAATTTTAATTATGTTCCAGAGATCTATAAAAGAAGTTATAGTCTAGCTCGCTGTGCAAGGCATTTTACATAAGGACAGCTTCCAGAATCTCTCCCAGTTCAGTGCTGGATTTGGCTATAATCTCCTCCTCAAAGAAGCAGCAGCTCCAACCATGAAGGAAGAAGCTTTTACTTGTTAAAATTCATATTTTACATGCAGTTTCTAGGGTTAACTGTATGTTGTAGCAAAGACATTAACAAGGATGTAAACAACAGGAAATGCTGTTTGACACTTAATTTCGCATGTCAAAAGTGCACACTTTGATATTGCTTGACACTATTTTCAGGTTTGGCATGCTGTCTCAAGAGAGAAACCTGAGCTTGGAGATAATTGAGCCTGTGCTTCTGCTTGGTCATAAAGGGGGTCTGAGATCAGGTAGTTCTCAAGAGCTCCCCCTGGTAAAGGAGGAAAATGGGTGGAAGGGGGGATTCTTCAAAAATGAAGATGAGGCTAGTAGGGTGAAATTGGTCTATTTATTGTAGGCTTGGATTATCACTGATTACGAACAAGAGACCAGCCTCGATCAACCATATCACGTGCTCCTGTCGAGATTAGTTAATAGAACTTCACTAATCCATCAAACCCCTGTAAACATACACAATTTTCACCAGCGATGCAGTGTCTCTCTATGCGGCCGCTTTCTATGAGTTCTACATTTGATATAATGAACTTGAGTTCGCAAAAGATATGTGAATGCTTCATTATACTACACATGCTTATAACCTGAATATACGTATATGAAAGACTTGTCAAATTTTGTTTTAGAGAGCAGGCATGAGGCAGGCATTTACTGAGTCTGATTTAGGCTCAAACTGATACGGCTGCACTGACATTACAGAACCAGAAAAGTCATTTTCATGTTAGCTGAGAAGCAGAATAAAATTTACATTGTTTTTTTTTGTAGTATGTTGAAAAAAACATTAAAATTTATTTATTCTTTTTTTTACAAATGTAGCATGAACACACATTGCTTTGCACCCATACATACAACCAAGCCTTAAAAACAATCTGACTTCCAATTTCTCAATATTCTTGGTTATTAAAACGTTTATGAAATTATGAAAACACATAAATGACAGCTAAATGATTTATATATATATTTTGTACATTTATTTAAAGATCCCATGTACTGTTTTTTCATCACTGGTGTTACCAACTTTTTTGTTAATATTAAATGTTTTTGTGAAATATTATTACTTGATTTTTTTTTTCAGCACAGCACATACAAAATAATGATAATGCACCTTTAAATCTTAAAGGTGCAATAGGTGATTGTCCTCAGGAGATATTTTGATATAATGGCTGAAAGTCTCTTAATCCTGATGGCATTCATTATATTAAGTGGCCCAAATGTATTTTAAAGGGCACCTAGGTTACCCCTTTTTCTAGATTTAAGATAAGTCTTTTGTGTCCCCAGAATGTGTCTGTAAAGTTTCAGCTCAAAACAACCATCAGAGTATTTGTTATAGCTGTCTGAAGTGTCTGTATTATAGCCAGTAAAACCTGGTTGCTGTTTTTTTTGTACTGGGCCTTTAAGGCTAGTCCTCCCCGCCCACCGTTCCCATGTGCCTGTCAGCAACATGTCTCAGTCGCCGCCCTCGGCTGCCTCAGGAAGCAGATCTCACGTCGTGTTTGTGAGAAATACTACAGTAAGAACTTTAACAATGATTTTTTGATGCATTTTTAGTGAGTTGCAACCATGAGTCACACACAAAGTCGTTAAAAAAAAGTTCACGCGCACACACACAGCGAGGACACACACACAGAGAGAGACAGAGACAGCGCGCGCGTTTAGCTTCGCACTCTTTTTGCACGCATTTGTGACAGGATACAGGTTAATCCTCACTGCTGTATGGATATCTGTTATGTTAATGTACAAAATAAACCTGATTTAACGTCCACAAATTGGGATTGAAGCGTCTTCCTTTATAATTGTTCTGACACGCAGCTGTGCTGATTAAGTAAAGCTGAAGTGAATCGCTGTAATTCATTACACACATGCTCAGTTTTAAAACATTTTAAACATGTGAAAATCACTCTTGATCACGTTTGATGATGATTGATGATCCTAGCGAACTGAACAGACCTTTTGCTTCCGGTTGCTTTGCGCACGTCTGGTCTTGTTGATATGATTATATGTGTTACTACGGAGACATGTTAACGCCAGCCTGTCAATCAATTTTGGTGGGCGGGGGGACTGAACTCCTACGTCAAGTTGCGGTCGGTCTGAAAACCGGTCCAAAAAAAAAAAGGACTGGGTGTGTTTATATCACCCCAATATGACGGTCTATACACTATATCTACACACAAGATTTCATGCATAATCTATAAATACAATCAAGACATAGATACAATTGAAATAGTGTTTTATTGTTTCCCGAGTCTAACAGTATTCAAGTACAATAACTGAATAATAAAAATAATATAATTCAATAAATTGAATCATCGTTAAAGTCACAAATGGTACAATTTCGTTCGTTTTTAGAATACGTATACAAATCACAGGCATCAAAAACACATGCAAATGATAAATTATAATACAAACTCAACATTGCATATCCTGCGATGTGACTTGCAAATGATCACACTGCAATATCAATGATTAAATAATATATTGTGCAGCCAGCGATTCAGACAGAGAATGGCAGGAAAGCCACAATTTTAAATCTTCATTTAAAACTATTTCTATTGTAATTACTAATTGTACTATTAAGGTTATGGTTGCACAATATATATATAACAATATATATATATAACAATATATATATATATATATATATATATATATATATATATATATATATATATATATATATATATATATATATATATATCAGCATTGATATTGCAATGTGTGCATCTGCAATAGTCACATTGCATAGATCTGCAATGCCAACTGGACATTGCGGTGTAATTTTACATTTACAAAAGCATCCATGTTTTACCTCACTTTTATCTTTGCTTTTTGCATTTATCAATGTTTGTAATTTATTACATTTTCTACAATTCCTTAACAATAAACGAGGTTATTCAAATAGTTCTGCATTTATGCAGAATTAACCAGAAATGAAACCTATAAACTCCACTAACAGAGTCAGCTATGCAGATTTGCACGTGCACGTTAACTTGACTGGGTTAATTTTCCATGATTAGATTAATCGAGATGTACACTGAACATAGTATACATCTATACTCTCTTTTTACAAGTATCTGTTATGCAAACTTATTTTTGTGGTTATGAAAGTAAAGGTTTGCTTCAAGTGAGTAAGGGGGGGAAAGCTACAATTTGAGACATAAGAGTGATATATATACTCATACAAAGTTAGTTTTAACAAGTAACAATTATATCTTATTACTGTGTTGTTATATTGTCAACGTAAAGGTTTGCGATAGGCTAATTGTCCGACATTTTCAAGCGAGGCAAAGAATTGCACAATTAGCACTCGATCGTTTAGAGAAAGAAAACGTATATATTACATTTCCTTGCAAAATATAAAAGTGTCTAATAGAATTTTTAATATACATTTTGCTATATCGAAATAGATATAAAAAATTAAATAACGGGATAATTTACCTTGTCTTCTGTCTGGTGGAGCAAGCTGTGGTGGTCTTCTTCAGGAAACTGAAACTTAACTCAAGAGCAAAGGTGTTTTACCGCGAACAAACACATGCACACGACAGAAAAATGATTTGAGTTTGAAAAAAAAAAAAAGAAAAGAAAAGAAGGCGTGTTCAATGTAAAGGTAACACCCACCGCTTCTGCGAGACAGATTTATATTGAGGCATCTCATTTACCATCACTTTACATACATTGAGAGGTACAGTTTTATTTACACAAATATGAGTAATACAACAAATTGATAACAATAAATAGAGGAGGTAAACTGTCAACAGATATGTAGCTAATGCTTAAATTTGTTACAATTTTCAAGGGAATATGAGAGACTGAAGTCTTGCGAAACAGACTGCGTCACACATCAAAAAAGCGAACCTCGTGGTTTTACTCAAACAAATCAGATTAAATAATCAACTGTCACAGGTTTGAGAAAATCACCGAGGTTTAACAAGTAACATTCAATGACGAGGAGGCAAAAGGCATCAATTTTGTTTCTTCTGAAAGTGACTAGAGGGAATTTTTGGAGTTTACCTCATGATAGTCCAGCTCTTGTCCTTGTCCGTGTGATTTATTTTCCTCTGTGAAAATGAAAGGTCAAACAAAATGTCATATGTGGCAATGTGGGGTGTGTATAGTGATGCATTTTATATTTAGTTTGGATTATGAATAGTTTTTTATTTCAACTGAATAGCACTATAAATATATAACATACATAATATATCAAAAAGAGGAGCATTAGATGAAAGTATCTGTTTTATGCAAATGTTATAATGATTGGAAAGCGCATAGAAACGTGCTGAGAACACCTGAAGCTAACAAGGCTTTTTGGTCTCCTCTTGTACTGAAAACAGAAACAAAGACGTGTTTAATTCTGTAATAAGGAGGACCTCTGCTGGTGAACAGGGGGAGTTGTAATTGTGTGAGACTGATAAGAGGTTGAGAGATTACTTTTTAACAGTCCTTTATTTAGCAGTAACTCCAGCTTTACAGCTTGACAATAATTAGAATTATTATGATAAATGCGATAAAATCTCATACTCAGATAAAGGTTTTCCTAAAAGGATTGTGATGACAGAATTAATCAACCTAGTAGGCTTATTGAAAACGCTTTAATGTAATATTGGGAGTAATTTGTTTCATATTTAATTATTCAATCATTTAATGACTCGTACTACCAATTCAAAAGTTTGAGGGCAATTCATACATACATATCTATACACTCACCAGCCACTTTATTAGGTACACCTGTCCAACTGCTCGTTAACGCAAATCTCTAATCAGCCAATCACATGGCAGCAACTCAATGCATTTAGGCATGGTCAAGACGATCTGCTGCAGTTCAAACTGAGCATCAGAATGAGGAGGAAAGGTGATTTAAGTGACTTTAAAGGGCACCTATGGTAAAAAATCTCTTTTTCAAGCTGTTTGGACAGCCATATGTGCATGTATGGTGTATAGATTGTCATATTGGGGTGATATAAGCACACCCAGTGCTTTTTTTTTTTTCAATTTAACAACATAAAAAACAGTGGACCAATTGGAGCGGTTTTCAAATCGACTGCAACTTTACGTAGGAGAGCGGTCCCCCCGCCCACCAATATTGATTGACAGGCGCGTCATCATATCCTCAGTTTGTTGATTCACGTACGCCATTTTCAGCGTGAGTCGAAGCGATATCACTAAAGGAACACTCTTGCTCTATTTTTAGATGCAAGGCTCATTGGGCTCAACACAAGAGCAATATTCTCCACATTATCGCTCTAATCAGAATTATTGAATGTATCTTTAGGTAGGTTTGCAAACGTGTACTTCTCATTGAGTCTACCTTATACTTCAGCCGTTTGCATTTCTCGCGATCCCAGAAGCTCCCCATGATCTTAACTAGCATGCGTTTTAGAATTCTAAACATCGGTCTCTATCAGGGTACACAAGTCGACGGCTGGGCGCCGCGGACTGCTGCAGAAACCTATGTTTAGAATTCAAAAATGCGTGGCGCGACGATTCGGGACACTTCATGTTTCTGGTGCACCACAGAGAGTGTCTGGTGTGCCGTGTCGCGGCTTCGAGTGGCGCATCCGGTGCCTCAGTCAAAGTTAATTCAGTGTGCGTGGTTATTAGTTTCTGTGTACAAGCTCGGCACTTGAAACTAGCACACAGTTGGCTGTTAAAACTGTACAAAGACACATATGATTTTGTACTCTCTGCTTGGTCTGTGTCAGAGTCGTACATGTACCTCTCACTCCTTCTCCTTCTCTGAGTCTGCCTGTCAGACTCTGTTGCAAACGCAGAGCGGGTGAGCTCATGGCCCCGCCCCCTTGTTACGTTGGCCGGAAGCCGAAACTAATTTACATGTGAAGCAACACACCCCTAAATCAGCGAACTGTGGACACGCCCCCAACATGACACTTTTTAACACATTATAATAAAAAAATCTGAATTGTGTTTTAAACTGAACCTAAACTGGCACACTCAGAAGAACCATAATATTATTATTAAATCATAAAAAACAGGTAAACTATGTGCCCTTTAAATGTGCCATGGTTGTTGGTGCCAGACGTGCTGGTCTGAGTATTTCATAAACTGCTAATCTACTTTGATTTTCATGCACAACCATCTCTAGAGTTTACAGAAAATGGTCCGAAAAAGAAGATATCTAGTCAGCGGCAGTTCTGTGTGCGCAACTGCCTTGTTGATGCCAGAGGTCAGAGGAGAATGGTCAGACTGGTTCCAGTTGATAGTAAGGCAACAGTAACTCAAATAACCACTCGTTACAACCGAGGTATGCAGAAGAGTATCTCAGAAAGCACAACACGTCCAACCTTGAGGCAGATGGGCTACAGCAACAGAAGACCACCTGGTGCCATTCCTGTCAGCTAAGAACAGGAAACTGAGGCTACAATTTGCACAGGCTCACCAAAATTGGTCAATAGAAGATTGGAAAATTGTTACCTGATCTGATGAGTCTTGAGTTCTGCTGCCACACTCGGATGGTAGGGTCAAAATTTGGCATCAACAACATGAAAGCATGGATCCATCCTGCCTTGTGTCAACAGTTCAGGCTGGTGGTGGTGTAATGGTGAGAGGAATACTTTCTTGGCACACTTTAGGCCCATCAGTATCAATTGAGCATCGTGTCAACGCCACAGCCTACCTGAGAATTGTTGCTGACCATGTCCATCCCTTTATGACCACAGTGTACGCATCTTCTGATGGCTACTTCAAGCAGGATAACGCACCATGTCATAAAGCGTGAATCATCTCAGACTGGTTTCTTGAACATGACAATGAGTTCACTGTACTCAAATGGCCTCCACAGTCACCAGATCTCAATCCAATAGAGCACCTTTGGATGTGGTGGAATGGAAGATTTGCATCATGCACGTGCAGCTGTCAATTCTGCAGCAACTGCGTGGTGCTATCATGTCAATATGGACCAGTATATCTGAGGAATATTTCCAGTATTTGTCGAGTCTATGCCATGAAGGATTAAGGCAGTTCTGAAGGCAAAAGGGTGTCCAACCTGGTACTAGTTAATAGTACCTAATAAAGTGGCCGTGAGTGTATTTTATATATATATATATATATATATATATATATATATATATATATATATATATATATATATATATATATATATAATTTTTTTACATATTTGAGCATACTGCACCAAAGCCCCATCTGAAAAAAATGTTGTAGTACTTTATAGTTAATGAACAGCATACTGTAGCACTAACTATCTTGAACTAATAAACTGTAATTAATACTGTAGTGTTTAGTTTTTACGGGTGTATTGTCATGTATAATTTAAAAGATATTCAGTATTTGATTGTTTATATTACTATAGTTGTTGTTTTGCCACAAAATATGAATTCAAGTACTTTATTATGGTTTTAAAACAATACAGTATTTAATATAAATTAGTATAGCATCTGTTTAATATGGGCTGAATTCATTTAATCCAATATGCCATAAAATAATATTGCAACCCTACAATTTAAAATGTTCTGTTTCTATTTAATATGATTTAAAACGTAGTTTACTACTGTGATGACAGCTGAAATACCAAAACATACTTATTTAATGCTCTAAAAACAGTTGTGCTGCATAGGCTAATATTTTTAATTGTACATTTAGCAGACGCTTTTGTCCAAAGCAACTTAAGTTGTTTTTTGCAGGAGTAGCTACAGTACACATATAATTGATCAAAACCTTTCAGCAAAATTGTTCAACAACTCCCACTCTTGCATGACAATTTTAATATACAATACAGCTAAAGACAAAATTATTAGGCTAAAAATTTAACAGCTAAAATTCCTTTTTTTTTTCTCAAATTAAATTGAAAAAATGTATCCAAATTGAACAATCTATTAGCATGGTTACAGAGCATAATTTGTTCAAGAAAATTACTGAACTTAACAACCCTAACTTTTTGAGGGCCCCATCACACAGGGCCCTGCCGCAGTGTGTGCCCATCCACTGGTTGTTGCTAGAAGTTGCAGACAAAAGTAAACAAGAATTATTTATATAATTTATTACATTACCCATTTAATTGTATTTTATCAATGCCTACCTCAACGCTCACAGTAATGTAAAAATATTAATTATTGTAGTGTCACAAAAATTATGCTATATTCATCAAAATATGCTATATTCATGTGATCCCCTCCTAGACCTCTGAGCTTTCAGACACTGGGTGGCGCCATCTTCCTGATCTTTACTGCTCATCTTTAAACCTTCCAAGACAAATAAGTTCCTTTCAATTAATAAATTGTGTTTCATAAATTAACTTAACTCAAATTGATTTAACATTAAATAATTTGCATGTTTAAAGAATATGAACCGACTTTACAAATAAAATTTAAAATTGCACACGATGGGATATATTTGACAATTTTGGAACTAATTTAGCAACAGTAAATACTGCTTTTTGACTGGCCTATAACTTTTTAGCAACAAAGATTGCAAGTTTATTGTATTTCTGTTTAATGCATTTTTACATAAACATCTAAATGAATCGGAAGGCGCTGACGAGGATATAATTTAGTGTATTATAATTTAGAGGCTAATTTAGCGTAAACATGATGTAGCCAATTTGTGCATTACAATACAAGCATTGCAATACAAGATGTGAACTGCAATGATCCTGAACATGTTTTACAGCGTTATAAGAAGCGCTTTGCGTTCTCTAAAAAACTTTAAATGTAATTTAAATCTTTAAACAATCTTGCAATTGTTTTATAACCCAAATAACTCATTGGGTTGCGTGGATTTTAGTTTCTTATTGTAATCTATAGGCAAAGCTTAACGAATCCTTATTTGTATATTTGAGTGTAAACTTATTTTAGCAGACAAATGTCGCCATTTTTCATAGACCATTTTAACACACTCAATGTTTGTCCTCAGTTAATGTGACAAAAGACGTTACAACACTTTCCGGTGTTGATTGCTCAATACAGCTACTTCCTACTTCACCAGTTTAAAGGATAAACACAAGTTTGAAATCATCATACAAACGTTTTCAAATGCACGCAAAACTCGAATAATCCTCCGGCTCTCAATGTTTGCCAAACACCTGCTGCCACATAACATTAGCAGCAGACACACACACCTGCCACATGATAGGCAACACAGACAACGCGCCGAAACGAGCGCTCCTCCAACACGCCCTCTTGTTCTGTTTCTCTAGAGAGGGAAGTAAACGTGAGCTCGACTCTTTCTTCCAGCACTAGACCGACTTTTATGAGAAGAAACGCAGGGGATTCTGACTGAAACAGGACCATCAACAGAACTCAGATGAACACCCAAGGCTTTGGAGAAACATTTGCAGACGTCTATCCAAATGAACCGTCCGCTTCAACCGAGCGCGCTTTGTTTTCACGGAAAGTTTTGGCTCTACTGTACGAGCGGGGACTGAAGAAGCGGTAGGATGTCAAATGCTACCACACATGACAGCTTGTACCCCCACATACGCGTTTGGGCGTCGGGGGTTTCTCTGGTCATCTTGGCTCTTTTCAACCTGGTCATCAACTGGACCATCGTGCGAGAGCAGCGGCTGCGGAGCCACGCGCGCTTCGTCCTCGTGTTTCACCTGCTGTTCTCCGCGCTGGTTTACTTCGGGCTCTGCTTCAGCTTCTACTTACAAAACTATCTGAATGCGGCCACCACGGCCACCATATGCACGGTGCTAATAAGAGGTCTGATGACCAGCGGTTCCAACATCATCCTCACAATCACGGCGATGGCACTGGACCGTTATTTCGCCATCTGCTACCCGATGCACTATGGTAAAGTTTTCTTCAAGCCGTGGCCCTGGTTCATCGGGATCCTGACATGGGGACTCGCATCAGTCATTCCTCTCACTGTGGCCCGCAGGAACGCCACGGGAACCTGCGGAAGGAAAGATTTGCAGGGCGGGGAATTACAAAAAATCATTTTGATATCGATTTGCACTGCTCTTATCGTGTGCAGCTATGTGCGGATCTTATACGAGGGGCGACGGCTGGGTGTGCTTAACCGGCGCAACCGAGCTGCGTGTCGGACTATCGCTCTCCACGGCACGCAACTCGCCGTTTACATCCTCCCAAACTTCATACTTTTTTTCCTGCATATTCTCAAGAACAAACTCAAGCCTGACACCAAAGAGCTCTTTGCTGTCATAAGTTTTGTGTTCTTCAGTCTGGCGCAGTGTTTCGCGCCGATAGTGTACGGACTGCGTAAAGAGGAACTACTGGAGCATCTCAGTCACCGGTTCCCGTGTTTATCCGGCCGGTTAAAACGCATCTTGGAGTGGACTGTCAACGTCGCTCATCCCAAACGATGTCGCCAACAACGGTAAGAGAATATGGTTGAGTAGTAATTCACTGCGCATTTGTCTTTGCCAAGGCGCATTACGCACATGTACAACATTTTAAGCTGCTTTAAGTTATATTTAGCTTTTTTATTGTGTGATCTTGTGGCTCGTGGTCATTTTTTAGACTCTCAAAGGTGGAGAAAAGTAAGTTTGAACCCAGCAATCCTCCTGTTTCAGAGGTTTACTCATTTTATGACTCAACTATAGATTTCCCCTGTGAACAAAAGTAAAAATAAATGATTAAACAAAAATGTTTATCTCAATTAAAGATTGTGATGCATTAATTCATTTTTATCCTGCACGAATGATACTGGCAGGCTGTTTTTGTATCATGAAGATGACAAGTTAAGGGAAATTCTGTCATTTCAAATGTTTTCGGGGGCGTGGCCCAATATAATTTTATATAACCACATTATACTGTATGTAAACATAACATCGCCTGTTGGCTAAAAGACAGTGTAACATCGTACCATAACTTTTTAAAGCATGCGTATTTTTAATATACTTTGTAGCCAAGACCAACATTTTTATAAATATCTGCGTGGGAGGCACAATCTGTTTCCACATCCAATAGTAAACGAATCAACGTTATAGTTTGGCCCACTCCATCTGCACAACACTTCAAATGTTTGCTGACTGTACGATTTAGGATGTTAGTAAAGACTCTTATTGGCATTAAGGCTGAATATTGTAAACTATCACAACGGTTTTCAATTTTAAAACGTACTCCAATCTCCAAAGTGCCACATGATCACTCCAATAAAAAAAATTAAAGCTGAAGAAAAATTTCTTTTACTTCTATTAAAATATATAGATACCCAATTAGTGCACAGAAAAAAATGTCCAACTTTGTTTAAATTTAGCCCATATAAATTGCTTACAACCACTTAAATGTAAAAAAAATGGTAAATCCAAGGAATCATCTTTGAATATTTTTTTTCAGTGTGCTTAGATAGCTAATTAACCTCAGTGCTACCCAAGATCTTTAACCAGAAATCTAATACTTTGTCAATAAATTTATTTAATTGTCAATAAATAAATGTAATTGTATTTTATATATGATAGTGTAGTCTATGTTATTATGCTGTGCTGCTATTTTAGGTGTGACTTTTTAACATTCTGTAAGGGGTCTGCAGATGGACAAATAGCCATTCTTGGCTAATTCTGGTACATTTTACAGTAATGTTTATTACTGCGCATTGGCCCTGTAAACAAATAAACTAATCTAAAACAGCATTTAGGAAACATATTTCATGCTTTTTTAAATCAATATAATTGCATCCAAATTGGGTAAAAGTAATTATTTGATTAAAAAAACTAACTATACCTAATTTTTGGAGGTTTGTGTAGATCTCACGCTATAGTTTTAGAAACGTGCCTCACTTTTAGTTGGTGGTTTTTATCAAAGGCTAAAGCCGCATTTCACACCTGCAACCACAGGCTTATGTCTGATGCTTGTTTTCAAACCAGAGCAGCTACTAACAAAACAATTACGCTCCTTTCAACTGGTGTCAGGGGGGAGGGGGGGTTTGCGGAGTAAATTAAGGTGTCAAAAAGAACCAATACGTTTTTATTTGTCTTTCACAGTGATTCCGAAAATGTTTTTGGGATCCTTTTAGTAAAAAGTTCTTCAATTAAACCTTTTTTAACCAATATGTAAAGAACAATTTCAGAATCTAAAGAACATTTTTCCAACATAACCTTTTGTGGTATGAAAAGTTTCCATGGCTATTATTTTTCATCATGGAACTATCAATATAAATTATAAAAAAAAAAGATAGTGGTAGACCATCTTCAATCTATAAACCGTAAAACCAACTAACGGAGGGGTTCCCTTAAAATGAGAAACCCTAATGAAAGGTGTCTGTCTGACAAATTATGCTAAATACAACATCCATGCTTAAACGTTGATTAATCTAACATATTGTGTTTATTTCAGAGAGCGGAGGATGACTTCAGAGACTTTATTATCTCGAGAGATCTCTCAAACCACTGTTTGACCACCTTTGGATTAAGAGACAAGCCCACTTTTGGCTCCTTCAAATGGAATATGCACAAAACAAGACAAACTAATACTGAATTAAGGTTTTTGCAATGCAACCTTTTTTGAAATCATCTCCGAAATTCAGGCAGCACATTTTTCGACTGTTGACTCACAAAACTTCAAGACACGAGTTCATCAAGTCTGGATACAATACCGCGACCACGTGTTCAGGAGTCACTCTTGCCAAAAGCGTGATTTTCACACCAGCAACATTAACTGTAAATAGTCCTAATGACTTACTCATGTGATGCGTCATGTGAACAATGGGAAGATGCCTAGATGTAAAGCTCATTTTTGTAAAAGCGCCACAAACGTTTTCTCTGTTAGCGCTTGATTTAGCACATATTTTGCAGTCATTACCATGTATAAATAAGCTAACGACCCAAGAAAGACTTGGATTTATACAACTGTGAAGCAAGATTCGTTTGTCATGTATGTTGTAAAACTGTAAGGTTTGTAGAATTAGATATATTATTTCTAACACTGCAGCATCCTGAGTTAACAAGATACACTGTTTAATAAGGTCACTAACGTTCATCTACAATTTCCTGTAAACGCTCACTTTACATTATATGTTCACTTCCCTCAGAAGCCAGTACACTTGGTGAAAGAACATAATGCATAATGGTTTTAAAGCACTGCAACAGGGCACATATTAATAATAATGCCTTTTTTTTGCATGATACAACTGTGATATTAACAGATATTCTCTGTATACTTGCTTAATGCCTTTCGAGAGATGCTGCAGTATCAGACGAACAATAAATATACATTTAAGAGAAACTGTTTCACCCAAAACGTGCAACAGTAGAACCAACGGTTTCTGTCATTGTCTGGTTTAGCAAACAATGGTGCAATAAGCATTTCATCTGCACTTCTCCATTTGTACTGCGTGTGGTCTTGGATTTCATGCTGTTGTGCACTTGTAATAAAAACCTTTTGTATTTATGCAAAAAAATAACGGGTTTAAGTTACTCAGTCACATAAAAAAATGATATTGAATAATAGGGTTCGGTTTGGGGTTCTTGCATGCAATGGGCTATATGCACAGCTAGTGTTTTTTAGCCAATGAAAGCTTAAATGTGACTATTTTCAATTTCATAAGGTTTCTTTTACAGCACTGATGTTAAGCTACGGTCACACCGGGCTTTGTGTGTGCGAAATTCTGTCGTGCGGCGCTGCGAAAAGGGGCGGGATTAAACAAGATGATTAGACATTTAAAAAAAGCGAGCGAGCGATTGCTCCATGTTTTAAATTTCTGTTCAGAGAGGTCATGTTTTGATCCTCGATTGGTCTCACGCAGTCAAGTGATGCGATTTCGCAGGTCAGAGTTCACCAAGCTTGAACTTTGCACCGCAGCAACATGCGAAACTTGACGCATGACCCCGCATTTCCGGTCTGACGCATTCGCGTGCGTATGAATGGAAGTCTATGGGAAGAAAAGTCAAGTGTGACCGCAGCTTTATAATGTAATTAAAATACATTCATTTAAATAGACTTAAGCATTCATTTAGTTGTTCAAGCGTAAAACGAGATGAAAGACATCAGGATCAGCAGGAAAGCGGAGAAACTCCATTGAAAACACTGGGGTAAAATAAACTCATGTTTCAAAGACATGGCAGGGGGAAATGGAAATTAATGCAGTGCTTCTTGTCCAATCGGAGACCCACTTTATATTGTATATCTAACAGGTAGTGAAGATCACTGATTTTAGAAGATATCAGACCTTAAACGTGGCAGTTTTATATTGGAAAGACAGGTCACCGGAACCACTGAGGCTGACTGGCTGAAATTAAGTCCGTGTGCATATACCCCAGACACATTACAGCTACAACTACGGCAAGTGCATGCAACAAGGACACTGTAAAAATTGTTACCAAAAGACTTTTATAAGTAACTGAGACAAACATGTGTTCATAATCTGAAAGTCAAGAGAACAGAACAAACTTCTGAGTAACTGCAGATCAGACATTCCTCATTATGACCATGGGAAAACTTAAGTTTCAGTGTGTAAAACCACTAATAAATATGTTGACCAACAATGACAAACTGAAAACATTTGGAAAGTCCTGGCAGCTGGACGCGACACTGGACTGAAAAGTTTCTTGTATTAAGATTCTTGTATTTCATTTCATATCTAGTTTTATAGTTTTTTAATTAGAAACGTTTAAAAAAAGCTTATAATAAGATGAGAGAAAAAACACTTTCCCAAGCTTTCAAGATCATCTATAAAAGCTTGTCAATTTGTTTGTTATTTTACATGCAAGACGTTTTTGCTGGGAAAATCAAAAGGATGTGATGATTACACACACTCCCAAGAGAAGAGCACACAAGAATAATGCTCAGGATAATGTAGAAAGTGCTGTTCTGTACTTTAACATCAGCATGTGATGCAAAGAAAAGGGATTTAACTCAAACTAAAGTCTCACTTAGTCAGATCTAAACAAGCCTCAGATATATTACAGAAAATACAATGTTGTCTAATTGCATACATCTGTTGACATGATGCCAGCTAAACATATCCACACCCACACTTCCCTGTTAGGGTCGTTTCTGTTGCTTTTGTATTTATTTCACAATTAAATAAAGCCAGTTTTTGTTCTTAGTTCGCAATTGACTCCTCGCTCTTTTCCTCACAGGCCAGACAATATCGCAATGATTCTATGCTTTCTTAACAGCTGTTTTCTCACTGCTGTTATTGTTTCGTTGCATTTATTATGTTACTGAGAGGAAAGAGCGCAGAACATATTTACATATTAATCTAAACTCTTCTCTCAGCAGGGTGGATTCTGTCGGAGTGCTCAGTATATTGCTAACAAGGCATTTCAAACTTCTTTTCACTTCTAATCAAAAAAGAAAAAGAGCTTTGCATTCACATCACATTCAGTTTCTTGTGCATTCGTTTTCGTTTAAGTAGCTAGCTGCAGTTCACTTAACGGCCACTGGTGTCACTAAAAACTAGGGTTTCTGTATTCTACATGCAGCCCCCTTTCACCTCTAGCTGTTATTACTTTTGTATTGTTATTTTAAGCTTGATTACATATAAAAAGCTAAATTAATTAACACAAATTCAATCTTTAATTGTACACCTAAACATCCTACTTGTTCATTTACAATACTTTAATATGAAGTATTAAAGCACTCCTGTGGTTGAAGAACACAACGTGATGGAACCCACTCGCTGAGGATTGGAGCATTGAACAGTCCCAGTAGAAAAACATGAGCGTGACTAACTGGTTAGAGAGAGGTAATGAGTGGGTGATGAGAGGAAGAACAGCCTGAGAAGCTTTAAAAGCCCAGGGGATGAGGAGCAACGACCCCTCCGTTTTCTACCACAGCCGCAGAAATGGCACGCAAGTTCTTGAAGGTCTGCTTGGACACCCCTGATCTGAGGAACTTGATGTCCTGCATGACTCTCTCGTGGGCCTGAAGAAGAATAATAATAAATAAATAAAAAATAAATAAATCACAGATTAATGCTTAAAGGTCCCATGAAATTAAAGCTTTTTAGATGTTAGTATCAGTATTGCTCATTTTTAAGATATCTATAAGGTAGTGTGTTCCGAAACATTTTAGAAGATATAAAACTGATATAAACATGTAAAGCTTGTCATTTTGTCACTTCCGTCAAAATGGATCAACGGTTTTATTCACGTCACCTCATACTTCAGTTTCTCATCAAATCATAACCAATCAAATGCTCTCTAGTATCTGACATGCCCCGCCCCCTTCAAGACGCTTCTCTTTTGCTGCGCATGAGCTCAACCTCTCTCACTGGCAGAGCGGTGATAAAACAAAACCCTATTGGCTGTTTTTTTAAAGGGGAGGAGCTACTCTATGTCCCAGCCTCTCTTTGAGTTTTGGTTGAGATTATGTCAAACGTCGAATAAAAATGCTTATTTTAAAGCACTTTACGGGGCCTTTAAGGCTCATGTACACTGTGATAGTTCACACACACTTATCATTGCATTTATTGAGATGATTTTGCCCTTGATAACCAAGTGATTTTCAATAGCGATGAGCAGAGCAAATGTGCAAAATCACTCCCAAACTTCACTTCAATGAAATTAAACTAGCTATCAAATCCTATTTGATCTGCAATTCCTCTCCATAACTCCCTCTTGTCCTCATTTTTGTATTTGCTGTGGCGCTCTTTGAGTTCAGACACTAATAAAATGGACAGCTCCCATGATTTATGCATCTTCTTTGTTATTGGAAATGTGTGCTCACCTAGTCCGGTTTGTGCTTAAAGTCCCCAAGAAATCAAAACCAACCATATGATTTTGTTAGCTCACATTGCTAGTTTCGTGGAGAACAAATTATCTGTGCATGTCAAAAATGGTTTGAAATTACAATCTTTAATTGAAATCTGAAAATGCACTTCCTGTTTGTTATCAGTTAATTTATCAGATAATATGAGTTTGAGGTAATGGGCGTGGCTAACGCTGGTTCAACTGTCAGTTTTGACAACAAGCAGGAATGGTAAGCAGGAGGTGTGTGTTAGGTTGTATTACCTCTTCTAAAACCCCTATCCCGATCTTTCTGAATGAAATGCCGACTTTACTACGTCCATTCAGCACACGGTAAAAAAACAAAAAAGAAAAATAAATAAAAACAAGCCACGCCCAAGCCATTTAAAATTCCGTTTCTCTAGGAACTGCGTCACGATATGAAAAGAATAACGAACGCAGTTTCCAGTTCACGGGGACTGTAAGAGCCACAAAGTAATGTTTATGGTAACTTTAGCACCTCCGGGGACATGAGGGAAAAGTGCCAACCTGGTCAATCTAATGTTTTTTTTTCAAATCCAGCAAGTCAAACTAATTAAAAAATAAATAAATAAATAAATAAATACATACATACATACAAGCCTGTGGCATGTATTTAAAAATAATGCTTTACCACTATTGCACACTGGTGTGTTGTGCATGCTCACATTGGCTCCATTTATTTAGTCATGAGGCTTTAAATATGGATGATAAGCATGAGTGAGAATCATCTCGGTGTGAACAGGCCTTTAAAACTGGGATAAAGCAAAAAAACTAATAATTCAAAAGGATAAAAACTGACCTCAGTGCACCAGGTTTCACACAGCATCTTCTCATGCTGAGCAGAAGTATGACCCTGACTGAGAGAACGGGAAGCTCTGAGGAAGAACAAGCAAGAAAAAAGTTGAATGGGCTTTATACACTAAAACTGATATACATCATTTTACAGTATAGAAACAGAATCGTGGTTGCATACTTTCTAATAAAACTATAATGCAGTTTTAATGTCAGAGCAAGAAAGTGAGCTTTAATATTTGCCTTAATAAAAAATAAAAATGTGACTTTAAATATGTGAAATGTGAATACCTGTCAGACAGTTTAACAGTACATATTGTAAATGGAAAACAGTAAACACATGCCTTTTGGGCTATCTTTCGATTTTAAACTTGAAGTAAACTAATTTTAAAAACACATTTTTAAGCAGGTTTTCGTGTTTCAAACAAGCCCAAACCCAGTGTGTATATTTCAAGATAATCCTCACTGAGTGTCATTTCATGCTGCTTTGCTAAAACTATAGGACCGGAGATCTGATCTGATCTAACAGCATCTAAAAACTTTGGAAAGTGGATCTCAGTTGTGGTGAATGTGTGGTGGGTATAATGGTTAGAGACATTAAGCAAAGACCAATCGCAGACTGTGTGCTCTGTGTATGCATTGGACATCCTGAGAGCTGTAGATGGTACATGTAATACGCTCTGTTTATTACATGTTATCTTGCTTTTGGAGGATGTGTTTAGAAAAATTTGCATAAGTTCCAAGAGGTGATTCTACAAATTCATTTTGATGACTGACTTTCACTTAGATGTTTGCACTACATTTGCAATGGTGTGAGATAAGATTGTCCCACTGGTTTGTCAAGTTTTCAATAATCACATATTCTGAAATCACATGACTTTTTATAATGCACACAAAGCAATTAGTTTGAAATGTGCTTCCATCTTAGTTTGTGCGTTGTTATTTTTTTATTGAATAAAATACCAGGCTCAAATGAGAAAATAAATTTCAAATCAATTCTACAAATTTACATCTTCTTGACTCAATTCACCAATTATGCAATATCCTAAAATACACATAGAACTAGGTGCAAGGACACACAGCTATTGACAGCTCTTGCATTGACCACAAAATACAACAATGCACACAACTAAAAATACAGCCTAACCACTGGTCTGTGGTTCATTTCATCTGTTTTTCGGTACTTATTGAACTAAACCCCGTATGGTGAACAACATCAGTAAAATAATACATTTATATACATGGTTGGTATCGTTTGGGGTTATTTCGATGCTGGTGCTAAATCGATACTTTTAAAATGGTATGAGTGCCAAAACGGTGCCTGCAACGATACTTTCAAACCACAACATTATTGTGGATGACTCTAGAAAAACCTTTATTTGAGTTTTAAAAATCATTTTAAATGAACAAATGAAAAGTATAAAAATGATTTGAATTGAATTGAATTAAAAATGATTTGATGATGAATTGAATTGCATTCATATATTTCTTTTGATCATTTGTTTGTTAGCATGAATTTAAGATTTGCATTATGCAATTAACATTAACTTAGCTTATTACTAACCTGTGGAAAGGCTGTCATCAAAATCAGGGAACACTTTTTCTAGGGTTGGGGCTTGTGACCACGTTTGTGGACATCAGTAATCTCACTTTATTTGCCTTAATCTGAATAAGACGATAATATGATTAAGGTGTTTACATGAGCTGCTTTTTGAATGTTCCTTTCATGATCCCGTTTTACATGTCATAAAAAAATATTTGATTAACGTCATTGTGTCAGCACGCAATCCACATCTTTGTCGCAGCACCAGCGGCACCAAAATTAGGCACCGAAATTCATATGCTGATTTGGTCTGGTGCATACCGGTACCATAATGGCACTGGGTTTCAGTACCCAACCCTTTTTATATATCTTACCTGGACAAGACCACAACCATGGCATACAGATCAATGGCACAGTCTGCAACTCGCTTCAGAACAAATTGTTCATCTAAAGAGAAAAACATACAGAAATCACACAACTACCACAGGAAAAGGTGCAATCTCATTAGCATGCCCATCAAAAGCGTTCAAGCCACAAATTACTTTGCTGCAGTATGGACAGTATACAATATGAAAACATTATTAATGTTAAAAATCAGATGATTTTTTTTTTTTCATCGACGCCAATAACCTAGTGGTTAAGTGCTCCGACTTATAGCACCATGGTGCTCACGGCAACCCGAGTTCGATTCCCGGCTCGAGGTACTTTGCCGACCTTTCCCCTCTCTCTGCTCCCAAGGTTATAATAGTTTTGGATTTTTCATTAGTTTTAGTTTCTATTTCGTTTTGACTTTTTGTTTTTAAATTCAGTTAGTTTTAATTAATTTTTAGAGGGAGATTTAGTTTTTATTAGTTTCTATATTTTGAAATTCTTTAGTTTTAGTTTGGTTTTTATTAGTTTCAGTATCAGCTTTTTTTTCTAAATAACGATATTTGTTAGGTGCAAGATAAAAAAAAAATAATAATAATAAATTCAACAGAATAAATATTGTATAATAAAAATTCAGCCATACATTTTTTTGAAACCTGTATTCAGAGAACACATGACCACCATCATCTACCACTACCATCTACCCATCCTCAAATTCAAATACAACAGCCCACAAGACAGCAGCCTTAAGTACAATATGTGTGCAAGGCTGCTTCTGAGGTTAGATACACAGTAGTGATGGGAAGTTCAGATCTTTAACACGGATGTTAGGACTCAACATACCAAAATTATGTAGTCAGCAATATTAATTTCAGTCAGTTAAAACATCACCATGATCTGAAAAATGTCTTACAGTAAAGTTGACACCCAATTAAAGCAGGATTCACTTATTTAAATTCCATTACAATTTTCTGTTATAAAATAAACTTGCGTTTTTCGCCAGATTCTCTTATTTAAGCCCTCGGTTTACCCATGGTGCAGTTTTTCAAGTTTAGTTCAGTCACAGCATCGTACTGTTTGTGTTTGGTTCACTGAATCACGCATACGCAGTATCATCGGTTCACTACTTCTCAAATTTGACCTCAGTGTAACGTTATTGTTCTGATAACTAAATAAGAGTATATATTGGATTATTTAGAGTCAGAGGGGGTAATAGGCTTGTTAAAAAGTAGGTAGTTTGTGGCTAAATGCTTACTGAAGGCGAATTGTTTCAAACTATTCGGTTTGATTTGGTGAACTAGTTCATCCGCTTCACTTAAAAGATCCGGTTAAAAAGATTTGTTCGCGATCGCGATACAGAGATATAACCCATTATTGGGCTTAAATGTGTTAAAGTAATAGTTTTAAGTCTCAGTATTTAATGCTGTCACCATGCTGCTGTCATGTCCACTCATTGTTTTTGTCGCGGGAGCAACAGCGAGGAAGACTGGAGGAGAACCGACTCGATCCAGCCAGAGGCAGCAGGACTACAGACTCTGAGGTGCTGTATTGTACAGGTCAAACACCAGCAGCGAAGTTAATAGATATACTTGTAAAAGCTTTACAGTAAGATTATGTATTAAACACATTTACAAAGATGAAAATGAAGGAAGGTTTTGCTATATATTTTTGTTAGTTTCAGTTAGTTTTGTATGTACACAATACAGTTTCAGTTAGTTCTAGTTAAAAAAAAAAACTCTCCCTTTTATGTTTATTTCAGTTAACGACAATTATTTTAAATTCTACTTTTCGTTTTTTTTTGTTCGTTTTCGTTAACTATAGACCTTTTTCTTTGTTGCTGCATGGAGGCCGCCATAGCGTCCAGCATCTTCCGCTAGAATGCTATGAACTTCCGTTTACAGCGTTTACAACTGGTAAATCTTGATCCGAAAATGGTTGTCAATACAGTTTTGAGTGGCTTGCGGGATGTTTTTGTGATCCACAATTTTGATTTTGAAGGTGTGTGGTAAAGCCATTATGCTTCTGTCAGATACGGTTCAAGCGCGAGAGAAAAACTTTCTCCTAATTCAGTGTCTGCCATTAGATCAGATGCTGAAATACAGCGTCAGTGTTCCCGACCTGTCAGCTGTTATACTATACTCCGCAGCTCTTCAATGCGCACGCACGCACACACAATACCTCACTGCATTATAAAGAGCAAGCCATATTACTGGCATGACACTGGCATGTATTTAAGCCATGCAATTTCCAAAAATGACCAATAAATGTCCGTTACTGATACTATTCTGGCTGATTTGCTCGTTGATTCTAATCAGGAGCAGTTATGTTTCATTTAGTTAGTTTGTGTTGTGTAGTATTTACCACGGTTTGTGTTTTTCTAACATTGCAAAACGGCACGTTATTTTCACTTTGTGACATTTATTAAATCAATGTGTCAGTGGGACAGTACAGGCTACGTGTGTGTGTGTGTGTGTGTCAAACATTTTAGTGAATTACATTTGTTTGGGTTGGTTATATATTTGAAAAAAAGAGAAAATATTCACTTTAGCGATGACGAGGCTTCATTTAAACGGCACAAGATGCCATCTGACAATGAGGGAAAAATACCTCGCAGGAGTTGTTTTCCATCATTTTAGATCACATTTTTTTAAAATGATCAGTCTAGGAGGTGGTGCTGATCAACAGCAGTATTAGTTCAAAGACGTTTAAAGGAAATAAAATAGATTAAAACTATCGTTTCACAGCTGTCCATATGTGACTGTTTATACGCATCAGCTGCCGACCGGAAGTTCTTAGCATTCTCCTTGCGCATACACGAAAAGCATAATGGGTAATTTTGCATTTTAAGAAAAAGGTCTATAATAACCTTGTCTGCTCCCCATACTTTCCTGTCTATAAACTCCACTATCCTATCCAAATTAAAGGTGAAAATCCCCTTAAAAAATAACTACTTAAAAAAAATTATAAATAAAAAAAATCTGAAGATTTAAAGTATATTTTGCACTGTAAAAGTAAATCCTGATTTAGGCTTCTGCAATGAGTGATCGCACTACCACACAGTGCATGCCATTCATGTAGCAGACGCTGTTGTGTTTATACTTCTGCATTCTGTCTGTGTTGCTCTGCAATAACAACTCAAAAAATGCTTGTAGGCAAGCGGGGTTTCCATGCTCTACTTTCAGTGTTCGAGTTTCTCTGCTGCTGTTTTGGGTTTATGCCAGAAATGCATGCAATGCTACTGTGGCATTGGCTCAAACTCACACTCATTCAGTAACAAAAGAGGCGGGAACTGGCGAATTTTCAACTTGAATTATAAAATAAATACAAAAAAAAGCATTAATCTGGAGCTCCTGAACATGATTTTTTTTAAACGCATACAAAAATACACACTTAATTCACCCCAGTGCTCTTGGACACGCCCGCACTGCTTACAGCTACCAATGGACCCTTTTCACAAGACTGTTATGACACATTTATAGGTCATCATAATCTTAAATCCTTGACAGTTTTTAATATTTAGATTTTTAAGAAATTGTATGAACATTTATTTGCATCCATGTGTGTATAATACTTTTGTGTCAAATTACAAAAAAGGAATTCCCGCTTATGCGAGGCATTTCTAATGCAGGGTCTATGGGGAGAGTAAATTTGATGTTATTCTCTCCTCTGGCTGCCGTCATCAGTCTCACACAATTTTTTTTTCTGAAAGACTTTATAACACCATCGTGGAGTTTTTCTTTTATTATTTCAACAACTAGGATGGTAAAAAAAATATTTATTGTACTCTCCCATTTACCGCGCTCTAAGTTTACCCAACTATGACGACTTCTGCTGCTGAAAAATCCGGAAATGTGAAAAGGGTCCATCACAGATTTTGCGCTGCACATGGTTATGTTATTTTGAGAGAGTCACATCAGAGTAAGCGACTGTGTGAAGGCTATGTCTGACCTAATGCGTGAACTCGAAGCCGATGTAGAAATTCTGCTCTAGCACAAACACATCACTTACCAATGATTTTCTTTCCATGCTTCAGAAGAAGCTCTTCTATAACAGCTCCAAACTGCTCGATGGCTTTAACAGTCTGTAAGAGTGAAAGCGAGAGAGAATGAACGTTTTTTGGCCTGCAATCAACCTCTAATTTAGGCTTTGGCATGATTGTTTAATTTAGTGGCTGTTTTATAGGATTATTTAATTTAATGCCATCCGAGCACTGTTGCTTTAATTTAATCTTACCAATTCTCCACTGTGGTTAAGCTCTGGATGAACGGTTCCCTGCAGCGTAAGTCCAGAACCCAAACCTGCCCTCCTGCCAGACAGAGAGATAACGGAAGATAAAGGCCAGGGCTTATCAAGCTGATGCAAACACATGACACTGCAAAACCAAACTAATGTCTTGCAGAAGTGTTATTACAGATATGAAGGTCTAACCTCTTGGCTCGCTTTGTGATTTCACCCGCCAACATCCCAGCATTACCCAAGGGGTTTTTTAGCGCTTTCTGCAAACTCTTCAGTTGATTGCCTGCATTCTATGAACAACAAAAAACACACATACACAAATGTAATTCCTATACCATCTTCACACTTGAGCGCATGCAGTGGAAAACACCAAGAGCAAAATGCAAGCAGTGACAGATGTCAACAACCACACGTGCTGCGACTCGTAGGTGGTTTTACAGAACAGGAAGCCGTGAGGCAGGCAGTTGGGTTCTGAGTTGTGTTTTCATTCCCCGTTTACCTGGAAGCCGTTGAGAGCTACGAACAGGCGCAGGATGTCATTGGTCCCCTCGAATATTCTGAAGATTCGCAGGTCCCTCAAAACCCTTTCCACACCAGCGTCCTGCAACACAACATGTTAAACTGTGAGTGTGAGGCAAATGAGAAAGTGAAAGTGTCATCAAACTAATCAATTCATTATTTTGGTCAAGTTCCCCAAGGGAAACTACCTAATACTTGAGAAAATCTTCATGATGGGAAAAAAGCCATGTGACTTAAAAAAAAAAAGGGGGTCGCCAGCACCTATTAAAGGGGGCGCCAGACATTGAAGGGTGCACTCAAGTAAATTATGATGACGATTTTTACGCTTTCACTAAAGGGAATTTGACTAATGTTAGCTTCACAGCTAACTATCAGGCACCTGTAGAGTTATTGTGTTCCAGTAAAACACACATAATAATATATAATATATATAATAAATAAAATGGAGTGGGTGCTTTTTAAAATTAATAACCGTGAATGAATGAAAGTCAAACCAGTGAGCCGTCTGACAAAAAATTGCCCTTCTAAATCAAATCAGCAGGATTCCCTTCTGGATCTTTCACTTACTTTGAAGACACTACTGACTATGTTTACATGGACATCAGTTATTTGCCTTAATAAGACAATAATATAGTTAAGGTGTTACGTGAAGTGCTGTTTGAATGTTGCGTCACCAGGCTGTTCACCTTTCCTGTAATCATGTATTTTTGGGTATTTCATCTTTAATTTTTCAACTTTATTGAAGTTCATTTTCAAGTTTCACTTTCACTCATGAACATTTCATTCACGCCCCCGTGACAACCTGGGGTATTAGACGCGAATATAAAGTAAGGACTGGCGGAAGAGTGTTGTTTTAATGGAAAGCTGAATGGAAAGAAAAAAAAAACCTTCGCATTTAAATGGTGTGTGTGTGTGTGTGTGCGTGGTCCTTTACTGACAGCCGTGTGTGTGGATCTTGTCACAAAATGCAGCGAAAAGTCCTACATGACGGTAATCGAGTGTCCTAAAAGTTTGAAAACCCCTAATTTAGAGTGTAGTAAAGTTGTCATGTGATCTTAAAGAATGTTAATTTGGTGAACAGTTTATAAAATATTGGTATTAATAATGTTATTGTCAATGTTGCTTAACATTTTGGTGGAAACTCTATTCCTTTATTTAATTTTCAGGATCTTTTGATTGGTAAAGTTTAAAATAACAATTACTTTAATCTTTTGTAACATTTTAAATATCTTTACTGCCATTGATGATCGATTTAAGCACCTATTTGACCTATTTGCTATTTGAAGTCATTTGTGTCCCCAGAATGTGTCTGTAAAGTTTCAGCTCAAAATACCCATCAGATTAATTATTATACCTTTGTGTATATTGGAAATTTGAGCTCTTAAGACATTGTAGCTGTTTTTGTTGCCTGTGCTTTTAATGCAAATGAGCTGGTTCTCCCCGCCCACCGATCCCACGTGTGTGTCTGAGCTATAGAGATTGTTCACTATTACTCTGATGGGTGTAGCTTCTCCTGCTGCATCTCACGCATAGGTGACAGACAAGAATGAAGTGAATCTCCTTTACTACAGTAAGAATTTTACCAACAGTTATTTGATATAGAGTAAATTCAAGCCTTTCTGCAACGATGAGTCACACACAATGTTGTTACACACACACACACACACATTTAGTTTTGCTCTGTTTTTGCACGGCAAATGTGACAGGATATAGGTTAATATCCACAGCTGTGTGCACATCTGTCATGTTAATGTACAAAATAAACTTCATTTAGGTCCACGAACCAGGATTGAAGCATCATCTTTTATAATTGTACTGACACTATGCGGCTGTGGTGATGAATTACAGCAATTCTACTGGCTTTATTACAAACATGCACTGTTTTAAAAAGGTTTTAAACTTGTAAAACTCATTCCTGAGGTGCAGTTGATCACAGAGAACTGAGATCTTTTAATCCCGGTTGATTTGCACATATCCTGTCTTGTGGATATGATCATATGTGTTACTATGAAGACATGTTAATACACTGTCAATCAATTCGGTGGACGGGGAAACTGCGCTTTTATATCACATTGCAGTGGGCCTCAAAATGGGAAGGATTTGGATCCTATTTTAACAGGTGCAGCTGATCACAGAGAGCTGTAACATGTTTTAATCCCAGTTTCTTTTCAAAAATGTTCTGTGGACACTTCTATACATGTTACTATTAAAACATGGCACCTGTCAATCAATTCGGTGGGCAGGGAAAACCGCACTCCTTTGTCACGTTGCGGTGGGCCTTAAAACCACTGGTATTTGGATCCTATTTTAACTATTTTATTTTATTAACTATTTTATTATTAAAAAAAAAAGATACTTATTGGGCTTTATTTTGACGATCCATGCGCAAAGTGCAAAGCGCAAACGCATTAAGGGCGTGTCGGAATCCACTTTTGCTAATTTAAGGACAGAAAAATCCGCTTTGCGCTGTGGCGTATGGTCTAAAAGGGTAGAGCTTATTTTCTTAATGAGTTATAGATGTGTTTTGAGAATAAACCAATCAGAGTCTCATCTCCCATTCCCTTTAAGAATCAGTTGCGTCGCGCCATAGCGCATTTGCTATTTACATGGCGACTTTGTTTAACTGTTTTTCTCTCTAGTGAAGCGTTCAGTTTTCCCACTTACAGAGCGAGAATGAGAGATGAGCCTCCTCATTATTTACTTTCGCTTTCACTCTCGTGGAAAGGGAAACGTGTTGTATGCACAGACATCCATTAGCCTATAAATAATTAATTTCGTTTGTCAAGCACAAAGATTTGTTTCAAAATTCAAAATTTTTCTAAATTCAGTTCTAATTTCCAGCAAATGAATAAATGAACAATAATAATGAAGTGTGCTCAAAAAACTGAGTTATATCCAAATCCACATGCTATGCCCCATATGGTCCAAAACCTGACAGGTGGGCAAGTCTAAGCTTGTTTTTAATAAAACAAATATAAATATGCATATAAAAAATAATACTGCTAATAATGATAACATTATACAAAAGCAAATTGTCATGAATGAACTGAAAAAGATATATATATTCTTAATATTTTAATTCTTTTTCATTTGTAAAGATATTTTCGTGTTGCTGTAGCCTACATCCTGTCTTTATTAAGCAATGTGTAAGCGAGGCGCACAACTAACGCGCTCTGCGCTGGACAATAGGCCGGCTTTGTTCTGGTCTATTGAATAATCTATTATAGTTTCTTAAAATAGCAACTCGCCAGCAATGGGCCTCAACACGCCTCTGTTTTTAGACCAGAACGCCTATGGGCGCACATATGAGCCCAAAAGAGCTTGCTATTTAAACAGCGTGGCGCAAAACGTCAAAACGACTCTTGCGCCAAGCTGAAACTAGCAAACAACAATTGCGTCGCGCCTTGCGCCAGGTGTATGATAGGGCCCAGAGTGTTTATATCACTCCAGTATGACAGTGGACACACTAGACCTACACATAGTTCTGTCCAAACAGCTTACATAAGTTGATTTTCCTCATAGGTGCTTTTTATTTTCAATATTTCTATAGCATTTTTTCAAGATAATATACAAACTTAGAAATGTATATGAAAAATAGAAGGCCCTATCAGCAAACAGATGACATGAAAAATATAGCAACAAAAACAAGAGAACTGTAGAACTCTTAAATCAAACTTACACTTTTCTACCGCCTTCTATGCACCATCCCTCCCATCTCCCACCCCTCCCAATTTTCGGAGGCATTAAATAAGTACGGAAGGATGAATCAAGACACAGATAAATAAATAATAAACCAACTGAAAAAATAATAAATAAATATAATAAGTATATGGATAAAAATAGAAGAAGAAAATGTAAAGTAAACACTAAAAGTCTCTCTTTCTCCCTCATAGGTGCTTTTTTATGCAGCATTGCATAAAATTATATCTTTTAACAAATCTTGATTACCCTGAATTTAGTTGAACTAACAATCTACAAACAGATAAAGCTAAAAATATGCTGATAAAAATATGAAATGTTTAAGCACTAAATGACATGACACTAGATAGAATTGAATAGACACTCTCCAACACAAAAAAAACAAAAAATAGAAAAAAAAAAAAGCAGATAGCATTTCTCAAATTACCTCAAAAGCCTCAAATTACCTCATAAAAACTCTCCATTAGCATAAAACCCTTACTTCATAATGAAATCTTACTCCTATTACTTCTTCTTATTGGATATCTCACACATTTTTTTATTTCACTTTCCTTTAATGCATGCTATATTTTTAAAATAGAAAAATAAAAATAAGTGCAGCTGAGAGACGTGCGGTTTCGATTTTGTTTGATTTGACTGAAAGCCCACAAAAGGGAGATACTGAAAAAATGATGAAAGACTTCTCTGGAAATTAGTTCGACTGCTCATCTTGATCATTTTCTGCATCAATTTGCATGAGCAAGAACCTTCAGGCTGGAAAAAAAGACTAGTACACTAGCGCAAATGTGGCATCCCAATGGCCATGAGAAAACATAAAAACAGCCACACAATCGATGCGAAGACATGACCTACATTTAGCACAGCCCAGCTTTAGCGGTGTATGGTTTGAGACGAAAAGGTTAGCGCAGCTGTGTCCTCCCCTTCGCTAACCCACTGCGCCTTTGCAAGACTCCTCCAGTTTTTCCACCAGTGCAAGACAGAGCATTCAGGCCTTGAGAAGGGTGACTGAATGTGCCCACACAATAGGTGTTTTTCAGTGCTCACACTTTGAGTCACAGTGCACAGACTATAATGTTGCAACGTTATTGTGTTAAAATTAGACTTCCAACCTGAGAGACCTGACAGAGTGAGGTTTCTAAAAAGACAAACCTCTGAAGTAAAAATAGACTTATATTTGTCTGTCTTGACAACATTTACTGACATTGCGAACATTAATATATGTGGTAAATCCAAACCATAAAAAACGACAAACAATTTCCTACATTCCTTACATGTACATAATTTGTGCTATTTCATTACTCCAAAGAGAAGTAAAAGAGCAGTTTCTAGGCATATTTTATTAGTTATTTTTTGTATTCTGATTCACGAAATAAAAGTAGTCTAAATAAAATAATTTTTGAATATTTGTAGTATATTTTATATCCAATTTATTGACTACCTACTATAAGAATGTGATTACTAGGTATAGTTCAACTAATAGTGAGAGTTTAGGGCGTGGCCAAAGGCTACAGAATAAACAAGACATGTCACTCATATTGTTTTGTACGGGGAAAAGTGTAATGGCCGCCGAGTGAAATGACTTGCCTTAAAGGGACTTTGGCGTGGCTCCTGTGGGAGGCAGGCTAGGCCAGAGGGTGTTTAGTCAATTTAGCATCACGTCTAATGCGTAATCTGAGAAATTTAATTTACATTAAGATGTTTTTGCAAGTTAGTGAAATTGTATAAAATGTTTTAGATGTCAAATTTGTTAAATGTTACCTGTTGAGAGGAAACTTGACTCAAGTTTTTACAATACTTGCTAGTTCTTTACTGTTAAAGGGCACCTATGATGAAAATCAACTTTTGTAAGCTGTTTGGACAGAACTGTGTGTAGGTCTAGTGTCCACAGTCATATTGGAGTGATATAAACCCAACAATCTCTTTTTTTAATTTACTGATGTTAAAACAGGACCCAAATCCCAGTGATTTTGAGGCCTACTGCAACGTTTATGACTCCTAGTGCCAGAGACAAAGAAAATCTCCCTCTCAAATCTTTACCATGAAACCATTGGTCAGTCAGTAGAAAATGGGTGTGTCTCGACCCATAGTTAAAACCAATCTTCTCCCCAAAATCTGGGCAGAAAGGTCTCGGAAAAAGGTCTCCACAGAAGTGCCCGAGCTGGCAGACCCTGTTTCTATACCCAAGTGACTCAGCAGAGTCCACGTTTTCTTATTGTCCGACAAGTTAAACTCAGTTTAAGTTTGCGTCTCGCATATCCTCCGATCTGCGTCGCAAGCTCCACGCATCGAGAAGGGACTTCTTAAAAGACTCCATCTTCCATGCATCAGAGAAACTCGCACAAGAGAGAGAAACAGACCCACTAAATCCAGATATTTAGTTGTGCATTTAAAGCAGTGCCCCTTCTTCAAAAAGGTGTTTTTATAGTCTTGGTGGTTCTTAATAGTTGTGTGCAACTGAGCTAGATTTGCCATTCTTTTATCTAAACTCTTTATTTCCTTGCTTTCTTTTCTACGTTTTTGTTGTTATGTTTAGTACATTTGTTTGTTATATGTTAGACTAGTCAAGAAATCACGCTATAACCACGCTAGATTGTCTTTGTTTTGCCTCACAGAAAAGATTAATTTAATGATGGAGCCTTTCTACAAGCTTTACTAAAACTTCTAAACTATTCATCTACTTCACAAGAAGTAGTTATAATTCCCTTTGTAAATAAATAAATAAATAAATAAATAATTACAGAGTCCGCTCAGACAAGCAGGCGAAGTCATTGTTTTATTTATTTTGTTAAATTATCTATAAGTTAATTCTGAATATTCATAATTAATAATAACTTTTTATTAATGATCATTATTATTCATAAACTGAGCTAATTTAGCTACACTGCAATATATAATAAGTATACAATATACACTACAATATATAATAAATAATCTGACGGGTATTTTGAGCTGAAACTTTATAGACACATTCTAGAGACACCATCTTGTAAAAGAGGTAAAATAGGTGCCCTTTAAGTTCTATAAACACATAAAAAAACTGTAAGATAAAAATGATCTTATAATAATTAGATAATTGAAAATGTGCTTTATTTTTTGCAGTTAATCTAGGTGACGCTGGTAACACTAGTAAAGTTGGGAAGTGAAAACTAACATGATCCAGTCAGAATGTATATTGAATGTATGTAAGTGCCACTTAAATACCAGAGTTAATGACCAAAATTAAGGGCCCAAAAGTTGGAAATGTGTCTTTTTCTATGAAGAAATAAAACTGCTGAGACATTGTGTGTATTTGATAGTAAAATCTGCAAACTGTACAGACCATTTTTTTAACCATGCACACAATGTCTCAGCAGTTTGATATACTCTTTGAATCATTTTATACAGTGCTCAGCATTGAGCACATCCTATTTTGAAAATGAATATTTTTATTAATTTATCAGTAAATATGAGTCATTTATTTTGGTGCATTTGAACATAACAGATTTATTAAACAGATAGATTTATTAAAATAATATTTTAGTCACCGAACATATTTAGAAATGGAAAGATAGTACAGTTAAATTTAAGCAAAATATTGCAAAAAAAATAAATTACAAACTACAAAATTTCAACAATTTTATACCTTTTTGTTTTCCTTGAATTTTGCTATTTTTTTTTATTTTTGTTTAATATTTTTCTATAACATATAAATTTGGGTGTACTAGTTTTTGGACCGTTATCGTAAGTTATTTTGTTAGACAAGCTCCAGATGTGGCTTCAGTACTGACTAATCTAAAGTACATGCACAAATATAATATTGTAAAGCTTCCAATAGAAAACATTAAGGGGTGTACTCATATATGCTGAGCACTGTATTACTTGGTTTGTCCAGAAGATTTGAGTCTTGAATGAGTTTTAGAGTCAGAACAAAAAACTATTGGAAGCAATAACTCTAGACACAATGAGTAAACAAGTACATGTGCTACAGAAATAATAGTTATCAGGTCATGTTAATAAGGGCAGACCGTGTTTGTGAAAAGTTGAGTCAACTAGTGCAACTACTCTGTCAAAAGTGTAACCTTTTTAATGAAATGCATTGTGTATTTCCTGTTCCGCCAGAGAAGGCAAATGCCATACTTCTGCAAAATAATGGCTAAAATTGAAGCCTTAGTTGCAGCAGAGAAAGAAATCAGACTTCTTTGTTTTTATTAGTACGCTATTAATTTGTGTTACATTATTGTAGTTGGCTTAGTTTTTATTGTGAATTTATGTACAATTGTTATTATTAATTTATATTATATTTTTTCCATAAAAAGCCTTTATTTAAATGTCATTCACTCTCCTTTTGTGGTTTTAATTTATTTTATTTTTAGATTGAAATATTAATTTAGGGTTGAATTATAGATTTGCCACGGGTAGCATAAAAAAATACCAACAATACCCAATAACTAACTGCAAGTCATTGAAGACATAAACAGACTTATTTGTTGTTATTCTGCAATGGTTGGAAGCAAGTCCTTTAAATGGCATTCTGAGAAATTAAAGGAGAAATTTCTCCCCTTGAACATTTCCCAGACAAATTCACAGTTTTGACCAAACGAAAGGTGATTTTTGTGTGTGTGTATCATGCTTCATGCATTTCATTTTTTGTTTGTACCTTTCCATGAAGGATTAAACATCACAAAACATCCACAATACAATACGCTTTTTTCACACGGCCGCCATTTTAAAGAACGAAAGCGAGGCTGTGGTGGGAACAACATTGCAACAACATGCTGTGGACTACAAACCTCCAGCAGTTGCCGCGATTTCAAAATGCAGAAATGGTGTAAACATCACTTAAATATCATTCAGTTAAGTTTAATTTAAACAATTAAAAGCATATCAGGCATCAAACAACATCACAATCTCTTTAAGAGTAATACGCTTAAGAGTCCTCCTATAGGCTGCAGTTCATGGCACCAGGTAAACAAAGTGGGGGCTTCCCTGCTTTAGCCTATGTAACCTGGTGAGTGATAAAACAATGCAGTCATCTGTAGCACACCCTCGTGTTATCTGTAATAGTGTTGTCTCGATCCTGAAGTTTTAAAAACATAAATTTTCTGCAACCATTTAAGCACTGCTGAGCACGTTCTTAAACAGCATTGATTTGCCATAGTATTCACCAGTGCTCAACAGAAATGACTGTGATTGGCCGTGAAGGTCATCAGTTCACCGCGAGTGCAAACACAGATACACAGACACTGGAGCGTATTAAAGCCGGAAAGATTAGTTGAGTCATCAGCATCTCACTCCTCTGTGTTTGCACTTGGTAAACACTGGTGAAGTGCAGTGAACTGATGACCTTCATGGCCAATCACAGTCATTTTTGTTGAGCACTGGTGAACACTATGGCAAATCAGTGGTGTTTAAGAACAAGCTCAACAGCGCATAAATGTTAGCGGGAAATTGACAGGGTTTTTATTTTTGAAATTCAGTATCTTGACAAGCCTAATATAGTGAAAGAATCTCTTCATTAACTTGAGTTTGATAAATGGCATCTAAAACGTGCGTTTGGGAAAGAAAACGTTAGCTAACTAGTGCCATTTCCATTAACTTAACATGAGGTCTGATATCCCTATTTATTTTCACTATTCATTTAGAAAGGACCTTCAGGTCACTCGGAGGCGGTGAAATGCTAAATTTGTGTCACTTTCTCGTCGCTGATAAGATATAAAGCCAGGTACACAATATTCCTGTGTGACTCAGGTGATACTTCCAGGTTTCTTCCCAAACACAGCCTCGATTTCGCTTTTAAAATGGCGGCAGCGTGAAATCAGTCTTTAAACAGAAAATATTCACCTTCATGAATCCCATTCCTCCCATAACCTGGATGCATTCGTCAGTTACCAACCAAGCTGCTTCCTAAAGGATCCAGAGAGTGATAAGGTGAATGTGCATACATTCTTTAAACACAACAAACCACATTAACAATCTGATGCAAAGAATTCTTTAATTGTGAATCTGGGTTGCAATAACAAAAACTAGTACAACTGGGTAGACAAATACTTACAGAGGCAAAGATTTTACTAATGGCCGCCTCGATCTGGAACTCTGTGGCTCCACTGTCCATGTTCCCACTAACCATGTAGGCCATTGACTAAATCCATGGAGAAAAGATAAATGGAGTGATAAAAAAAGAGAGGGGTCACTGTTAATAATGTTGAGAACAAACAAACTCCTTAATATAATGGAAAACAGACATGGAAAGACAACAGATGGGAGATGGACTGTTTTATTTTTGTACTTCACTCGCACGTGACCCACTCAATAACACAGAAATTAGCAGGAAACTTCCACTTCCCCCAAGTCATGTGAAAGAAACGCATTTATGAAACGAGCACTGCCAGAGTGTGAGCAAAAGCGCTGGTATCTGCAAAGTGCATTAAGCACTTGTTGACGATTTGATGCCGATCATCTTGAGCAAATTTGCTTCGTGTGTTTGATCAAACAAATGCTCTATTTACAAAAGCCTATAAATAGATGCCGTTCAGAACATTCAGAAACTTCCTTGTTCTAAGCTCACCTCTGTCACATACTGCAGCATGGCCATTCTTGCCATCTTTTCCTGAATAGCTCCATAATTGTGGATCTTGTTGCCAAACTGGGTCCGGTTAGCAGCATGATCAACCTGTTTGAGAGGAAAGAGGAGAAATATAGAGACTGGTTTGTTGAATTGTCAAAACTTTTTTAAGAGGCAGCATGGAGGCTCAGTGGTTAGCACTATCGCCTCACACTAAGAAGGTTGCTGGTTCGAGTCTCAGCTTTTGCAGTTGGCATTTCTGTTTGGAGTTTGCATGTTCTCACCATGTTTATGTGGGTTTCCTTCGGGTGCTCCAGTTTCCCTGAATAAATTAAATTGTCTTTAGTGTATGAGTGTGTTTCAATGAGTGTGTATGGGTGGTTTCCAATGCTGGGTTACAGCTGGAACGGCATCCTCTGCATAAAACCTATGTTGGAATAGTTGGCAATTCATTCCACTGTGTGGACCTCTGAAATAGAGACTAAGCTGAAGGAAAACAAGTGAATTAATTAATTTTAAAAGAGAGCCCATAATAAAGGTTTAGATTTCATTGAAAGTGTACATGTGAAAACTCTCATATTAAACTGACACAAAACTTTGCAGGAATTTAGTTTTTTTTGCTTCAAAAATATGACTAGAATTTTCATTTGCAACTTTAAAAAAAATGTGCAAACATCAGAGACCGTATTTAGCAGATTTCATCAGTGCAATTTCCGTTTACTGGTTTGACTCTAGCTTTGTTGAACTCTGCCTAAAAACACAGGGCGAGTGTAGCACAGTAGATGAGGACTACACGGCTTCCGCTTTCAAAAGTTCCTGGTCTGAGACAAAAACACAGACACAGATGCCTGTGGTAAGAGATCACACCGAGTATATTAAGAAATCACCTCCTCCACTGCCAAGAAAACTGCTGCCGCTCACATTCATTCAGCCTCAGCACACTACATGAGTGCTTATTGCTGAAACTGCAACAGTGTTCATACCCTTTTAGCAAGCAAAAATAAGCACAGTTTAAGACACGTTAACATATTTAGATTAAGCGAAGTGTCCTAATAAGTACAGTGCATCCGGAAAGTATTCATAGCACTTGGCTTTTTCTATACATCAATGGAGTGGCTTCACAACAACTCTGTGAATGTCCTTGAGTGGCCTAGCCAGAGCCCAGACCTAAATCCTACTGAACATCTTTGGAGAGATCTGAAAATGGCTGTACACCGTCGCTCCCCATGCAACCTGATAGAGCTTGAGAGGTACAGCAAAGAGGAATGGGCAAAAATTCTCAAAGACAGGTGTGCCAAGCTTGTGGCATCACATTCAAAAAGACTTGAGGCTGTAATTGCTGCCAAAGGTGCATCAACAAAGTATTGAGCAAAGGCTGTGAATACTTATGCACATGTGATTTTTCACTGCAAATTAATTGAAAATTAAAACTGAACAATTATGCCACATAGGTTTCATTGACATTATCACTGAGACAGAATTGACTTGGATTGAAGTTGCTTCGATTGAAAAATTAGCTTAGATGCTTAGATGTAGCTCAGTTTGCTACATTTTCCAGAGGCTAGCTTTCAGTGTAGTTAAGTTACATTTTGAGTAACTAATAGCTTAGTTCACTACATTTTCCAAGTAGCTTGCTCAACACTGAATATACTTATATTTCACTCTCCTACAAAATCATCCCAAGTTATGACCTTGCAAATAGAGATATTTAAGTCATCTGGTGAAATTATATTGCAATATACACTACCGGCCAAAAGTTTGGGGTCAGTTTTTTTTTCTCTCTCTCTCTCTCTGTTTTTTTTCAAGAAAATTGTTCTGTGCATCAAGTCGGCATATGTTTAATGTAAAATAAATTGTTAAATATTTATTAACATTTTATATAATTGCTTTCTTTTTGTATGTAGTTTCTTACTCCAGCAATTATTGATTATATTACTATTGCCATTAATAATAATAATAATAATAACAACAACATTAATAATAATAATAATAATTAATATTAGAGTGATTTGTGAAGGTTCATGTATGAATGAATAAATGAATTTATTTATTTAACAGGGACATGCACAAAAATTACATTAACCTCAAAAAGGAAAGATGCATCGTGCTAGGTTGTTGCAGGATTGCTATTTTCCGCCTGCAATGCCTGGACAAGTAAAAATTAAAATAATAATATTCAATTAATTAAAAAGATGGTTTAAAACATACAGGCATATTTGCATATAAACTAAAACACTGATAAATCAAAAACATCTCACTGTCTGTACAAATTTGATTTGAAAAAAAAAAAACCTCCTAGTCAGGCATAAAAACATCCTATAATTTGTGCATGTGATTATTTCTGTTGGGAGAGAATTCCATAGATGTTATGACTTTATAAATAAAAGAAGATTAACCAAAAGAGGTTTTACGTCTAGGGACAACACATTCCCCTCTTACCATAAAACGTGTCCTTCGCAGTTCGCACTCTAATTTGGAATTAAAAACATTTTTACATTTTTAATGATGGAGCAGAAAGATTGTGATTAATTTAAAAAATAAAACAAGTATTGGAATATTTAATAATATTATCAAAACTTAAGAGACTATGTTTTTTTTTAAAGATATTGCAGTGATGGTACAACCAAGGCTTTTTATCATGAATTTTAAGTGCTCTCTTGCATAATGATTCCAACGGTGTTAAAGATGTGACTCTGAAGACTGGAGTAATGAAGCTAAAAATTCATCTTTAAATTCACTGGAATAAATGAATAAATCAAATGATAAACTACTTTTGAACAGTTATTTTACAGTGCAACAACATTTCACAATTTTACTATTTGTACTGTATTTTTGATTAAATAAATGCAGTCTTGGTGAGCAGGACAAGCATATTGTAAAACATTTAAAAATCCTACTGATCCCAAACTTTTGACCATTAGTGTATAAATCGCAGAGAGAGGAGAGAAAAATATATATATATAAATATATATAAAATATATAAATATATATTATATATATATAGCAATGTAAAATTTTTCCAATATCGTACAGCCCTAATTGTAACAAATGATTTAAAATTACATTGTAAGCACATATTACTTAAAGCCTCTTACTATAAAGTGTGACCAATTTTAAAAAAGCTTGCATTTCCAGTTGTTTTTTTAGACAACTTGCTGTGAATCCCATCAACCGTGCACACATATATGCGCCACAAATTTGCAAAGATGAGGAGTGTGCCATCTCCAGCTCAGATGGTGTTAAAGACAAGGACTGTATAATGTATGCTTAGGAATTTCCCTGCATAATAAGCAGAGGAAGTGAGGATGATAGGGGTGTTTGTGGCTGAGAGGATGTGGCCTTACATTGGTGCTGAAAAAAAAAAGCATGTTAGACAAACTAGGCGAGAGATGAGGAAACGAAAAAGAAAGTGAGCAAAAGTGTGTTCAGCATTACTGACAAACAGAACCAACATCTGATACGGTGTACTTTTGCACACATACGCACCGCTTTAGCAATAACACCCTTCATGGTGCCAGAGAGCGCAGCTGCCATACCGAAGCGGCCATTGTTGAGGATGTTCATGGCCACTTTGAATCCACCTCCAACTTCTCCCAGCACACAGTCTGCCGGAACGCGCACATTCTCAAAATACACTTCTGCGGTGTTGGACGCTTTGATGCCCATCTTTTTCTCAGGAGGACCACTGAAAGAGAATGTTGATGAGGTGAATATGGATAGATAAAAGTGAACAGAAAGGTGAAGGGAGAGAAGAAACATGCTCAGTGAGAATGTAAACACAGAAATTTCCTCATTCATTCATTTTCCTTCAGTTTAGTCCCTTTATTTATCATGGGTCGCCATGGAAGAACTGCAATCTTATCCAGCATTTGTTTTACACAGCGGATACCCTTCCAGCTGCAACCCAGTACTGGGAAACATCCATACACCCGTTCACACACAAACTATTGCCAATTTATGTTTAGTTTATTCAATTCACCTATAGTGCATACCTTGGACTGTGGGGGAAACCAGAGAAAACCCACGCAAACATGGGGAGAACATGCAAACTCCACACAGAAATGCCAAATGACCCCGCCGGGACTCAAACCAGCGACCTTCTTGCTGTGAGGCGACAGTGCTAACCACTGAGCCACCGTGTCTCCATACTTAAAAGAAGTGTATTGGAAAAAAAAAAACAAGCACCGACCTGGAGACTCCTCCAAAGCTCCTCTCCACGATGAACGCTGTGATTTTATCCTTCATTTCTCCAGTCTTCTCATCCTTTACAGGAGTCTTGGCAAACACAGTGAAGATCTCAGCAGTGCCTCCATTACTAAGAGAAAGGCGCGGGATGAGAAAAAAAATTACTATTATTTTTACTGCTTATATTAAAAGTACAATACAACACCGTTTTTTAAACTTTTCAGCTGAAGATTGAAAGATTAAAGTTGCATGAAAGTGTATTCTAATGCCAAGTTCAGACTGCCCAATTTTCAAAGATGTTTTCACACTGCATGACTATCTGGTGTAGCATTCTGTCTGTGCTGTGCTTACACTGCAAGATGGATCAGCGACAGGGGGTTCTGCATGACTGTAAAATAGGAAGAATCGCCGACAACGTTGTCTCACAACACATGCAAGAAGTGACATGTAAACAACGCGAGGTCACGTAGTATATCTTTTGTTTTTATTAACTACATAATGAGAAAGAAGCCTTTAGTGGGGAAGAAACTGTACTTATTTTGATCGCTTGGGTTTGAAGTGAATTAGCAATTTCTCAAAGTTTTTTTTGATGGTATTGCTCACATGACACATCAAACAGACGCGGGTGTTGCTGTCAAATTTCCACTAGTTTTTCCTTTATTTCTTGAATCCAAATAGACTGAAACTAAGTGCTTTTAACAGGTCCAGATATTTAGCATGCCAAATATCTGATGGGTGTTGGCGACTCATCTGCGATTCTCTCAGATTGCTTCTTTGATAGTTCACACTGTGTGATTGTTACTCACATGAACGAGCACCGATTTGCCTTTGATTTCAGGCATTTGTCTGCGATTTCTCAAAACCTGATGGCAAGTCAAAATCAGGCCTAAAATCATGCAGTCTGAACTCGACATAAGCTTGCTATATTAAAACATGCAAACGGTAGCATTTTAATCTTTTTGTATACTTTTTTATTAAAATTGTATTAACAATGAATATCAGAACTTTAGTTCAAGTACCAATTCTCACTGTTAACTAGACGCTTATTATGTGCTTATTAATAATATATTATTTGTTTTTTTACAGTGCGTCTGGAAAGTATTCATAGCACTTCACTTTTTCCACAACTGTTTATGTTCCTGCCTTATTCCAAAATGGATTAAATTTATTAATTTCCTCAAAATTCTACACACAATACCCCATAATGACAATGTGAAAAAAGAGTTTTTTGAAATTGTTGCAAATTTTAAAAAATATAGAACCTGAAAAATCACAGGTACATCAGTATTCACAGCCTTTGCTCAATACTTTGTTGATGCACCTTTGGCAGCAATTACAGCCTCAAGTTTTTGAATATGATGCCACAAACTTGGCACACCTGTCTTTCAAGCTCTATCAGGTTGGATGGGAAGCGACGGTGGACAGCCATTTTCAGATCTCTCGGAGGTCTACAGACAATTGTTTTGTCTTCCTGCTTGGTTTGTGCTTTGACATGCACTGTCAACCCTGGGACCTTATATAGACAGGTGTATGACTTTTCAAATCATGTCCAATCAACTGAATTTACCCCGGGTGAACTCCAATTAAGCTGCTGAAACATCTCAAGAATGATCAATTGGAAAGAGATTATACCTGAGCTCAATTTAGAGCTTCATGGCAAAGGCTGTCAATACTGATGTACGTGTGATTTTTCAGCTTTTTTATTTTTAATAAATTAGCAAAAATTTCAAAAAATCTTTTTTTACATTGTCATTATGGGGTATTGTGTGTAGAATTTTGAGCAAATAAATGAATTTAGTCCATTTTGGAATAAGGCTGTAACATAAAAAAACGTGGAAAAAGTGAAGCGCTACGAATACTTTCCTGAAACACTGTATACTTATATAAGCACATATTCTGCATGGACCAATACCTAAATAACTACTAATAATTATTAGCTAATTAAGAAGAATCAGAATCAGAAAGAGCTATATTGCCAGGTATGTTCACACATAGGAAGAATATGTTTTTGCGACAGAAGCTTCTACAATGCAACAGAATGACAAAGACAGGACAAAAAACAACAGATAATAAATATATTTAAATTAATTGTCGGAATGTTACTTAAGGTGAAACAAACTAACAAAAACAACTGCAGAGCATGACAAGGAGGCATCTATCATCATGGGCTCCATCTTGTGTGAATTTGTGTGAGGTAAAATAATAGTTAAAGGTGTTAATAGCAAGAATTGTACCTTGTAAAGTGACCGAATATATATATTAATTTAGCTGCTGTCGCTTTACTTGTCAAGTTAATAAATATAGGACCGCATTTCTGTTCTTACAAAATGCATCAACATTTTTAATTTCTTGCTTTCCATTTTTTCTTTTACAATTACTTTGAGATCAAGATATAACTGAATCCCAGTTAAAATGTAAAACGACCACATATATATTAGATTTTTACATTAAAGAAGCATCACTCACATTTTCATTAGACAGTTTAAAATTTGCTGTGATGAGGGAAGTTATCATCATGTTGCAGCTAATAGGCATTCTCAGTTGTTTTGATGTGGTGTTCTGTAGAGGTTAAATGATTGCTTGATTGCCGATTTTGCAGATTAAGCGGAAGATATCGCTTTATTTAGCAGCTGAAAAGGAAACTTCGCTATTACACAGCATGAAAGTGGCAACACAGTATTAAAAAGTACTAACGTATCATCTAGTGAACACATAATTTAGAGAATTGTTGTACATGTTCAATTAAGGCTGATAAGATGCTAACAGTTGCGTTAATATATATATATATATATATATATATATATATATATATATATATATATATATATATATATATATATATATATATATATATATATATATATATATATATATATATATATATATATATATATATATATATAGTCAGCTGGTCACTTAGGCAATGAATATGTTGTTCATATAGAGGAGAAACATGAAAATTTTTGTTCTTTCATCTTACTTCATCTTACATATTTCACAATTTTAATGATAGTTGTGATTAATCTTTCTAAAAAAAATAATTAATAAAGTGTGAGATTTTACATACACTCTAAAAAATTCTTGGTTGCCTTTACATTTTTAGATAAATGTATTAAGTTAACCTTACGAGTCCTTTTAAATTAACCTTGACTGAACAGATTGTATAACATTAAAAAAAGATAGAAACATGATTAACTTAGTTTAAGGACTTATAATTAACATAAAATACGTTGTTTTGACTTACTGATCATATATATTGGTTTACAGTGCACATATTCAGTTGTCAACATTTGAAGTGGATCAAAACCTTTTAAAGTGTCCTAAAACACCCCCCATTCTAGTTAGGATAATTGGGATAATTTTGAAAAACTTTTTTTGATCCACTTCAAATGGTAACTACTGTATATCTAATGTCAACACTATGGTCTTTATGTGTATTTTTACACGAAATAGACTAACTTTATAATAAGATTAAATTTGTAACCAACCATGGTAAACAAATAAAAGTGTTATTCACTGATCATTTTAACATGTATTCATATATTAAAAAAAATATCCGTTAACTGTAATTATATAATTCTAACCCACCACCAACAGTCCTTCTGCACCCAACCTGGTCTGCGCTGGGATCAAACTGGCGATTATGTGTATTGGAGTCAGTTGCTCTAACAAGGAGGTTAAAGACCATGGCCTCTAGCGTCTGTCCCTAGAGAACCTTTAGAGGTCAGTGGAGTGAGATTTACCTGCATAGCACTTTGCTAGCTGGCCTCAGCTACATAATGTTAACAGAATCTGTTAAAATGAGGTCATAAAATAGGATCTAACATGAATTATAAAGGTATAACAAATAAATGAATCTCTATATGTTTACATTTCATTTCAAATCTACAGTACATCTTTGTAATATAATTTATCAGAGTATTTTTGCTTGATGGCTGATTGTGTGGTTATCAGTTTGTGAGGTTCAACATACTTATTATCAGCGAAATCCACAATCTGTTGATCTCTTGTGTTCTGGGTAATCAATCTGAAAGCAAATCTTGAGTCTCTATTCTACTCAGATTTCCTCCAGCATCATAGTTTTTGCCCATTCGATGGAATAGGAAGTAACAGAATTTAGAACACCCCCTTAATTATAAGTATGAGCAACAAAAACCACAATGCTTACTAAGTGCCACTAATAAGAACACTACAACTATATGTATATTTAGTAACTCACGTGCATTTATAAGAAGCTAAAATACACTGTAAAGTCGCTTGGCTGTTTCTAGACTTCAAAGAAGATGACTAAAGGAAGATACCGATACTTCTGATACAGTAATATCTTTGTCATACCACAATAAGAAACCCCCCCCCCCCCCCCCATCAACAGAAATGGCTCAATGACCAGAAACACTGTTTTGAATGACTGTACAGCTAGGAAAGGCAAATAATAGTAACGTGGCATTATTCGTCTTTTTAAAGTGGACATGGACAAGCTTAAAGGGATAGTTCACCATGAATGCTAAATTTCTACATCATTTACTGAAACTGATGTGGTTCTTAATATATTTTTTTCTTCTGTTGAACACAAAAGAAGATATTCTGACGAATGCTGACAAAAGCAAACATTGATATCCACAGAAAAAACAAATAAACTACTATGAAAATCAATGGCAGTTCAATGCAACATTCACCAGTATATCTTCTATTGTGTTCTACAGTAGAAAGAAACTCAAATAGTTTTTGAAAAAGTGGAGGGTGAGTAAATGATGAAGGGATTTTCCATTTTGGGTAAACTATTCCAAAATGATGTTTGGAGATAATGCCCCCTAGTGTCCATAAAAGACATTAACATCTTTTTTTATACCGTGTGTTTGTGTCTCCATGCGTGTATTTATAGCACGGGTGTCAAACTCAGTTCCTGGAGAACGGCAACTCTGCACAGTTTAGTTCCAACCATAATTAAACACAACAGATCAAACTAATTAAGTCCTTCAGGCTTATTTAAATCCTATAGGTAACAAGCAGAGTTGGAACTAAACTGTGCAGAGTTGCGCCCTCCAGGAACTGAGTTTAACACCCCTGATATGAAGGGTAAGTTCACACACCTGATCCAGATCTTGCTTCCGTTCATGGTGTAGTACTGGCCACAGGGTGAGCGAACTGCAGTGGTTTTAATGGAGGCTGCATCAGAACCGCTTGCAGGTTCAGTTAGGCAAAAGGCAGCAATGTTCTCTCCTATGAAAAAGAAAATAGCAGTTTTAAAGCAGTTATAACTTCATATACCCATAAAAATATTACCATTTTTTTTTCTGGAAGGTTATGTTTTATAAGTTTCAGATTTGGCCTATTTTTAGTTTTCAATATTTGAAAGCAGAGACATTCTCCACCTCAAGAACAGCCCATTTAAACATCTGTATTTATGTAAACATCACCATAAGCTAACTATATCCGCACAGCCTATTTTGTTTACAATGCCGTAATGTCATGTATTTTAAGAAATGTATTCAAAATGAGAAAAACTTTAAATTGCAGTTTGAAATGTTTATATATCAGTCAGATCTTTTATTTTTTACACATGACAGCACCATTTGGAATGTACAGCTTTGTATCTTGTGTGTGCAGTCAAAAAACCAGTAATAAATCTTAAATACTTTCTTACAGCATATAAAAAAACATCATGTTAGCTGAGAAGTATGCAGGGCCGGAGTAGGACTCCTTTTCAGGCCTGGAGTTTCAAGCCTTAGACCGGCCCAACTCAATTCATCACTGACTATATTAAAATAACGTCATTTCCAATTCAGTTTCTAATGACACTATCACGTCTTTTTCAAGGACACAGCTGCTTTAGAACTTCAAATGTTTTTTATAAATATGAGAGCATTAAAGTGTAGCTAAATCTCCATTTATTCTTTAAATATTCTTTAAAACATCACAATGTCCTTTCCTGCAATATCTGAATATATATTCTGTGCAAAATTCTTTATAGATATCCAGTCCCTTGTAACGGTGGTCACACAAAAAATAAAAATAAAATATGTACACCTACATAAGTAACCCAAACAGTATTTTATGTCTTAACACTGAAAAAAAAAAATTTTTTTTTAAATTACTCAGGTGAGATCCGAACTCAGGTTGGCGGCAGCGTAATGAAACGTGCTGACGACTGGACCACAATGGCGCTGTTATGCTGGTGCATTTGGAATAAAAAATTATTATTGCACTTATCTTCAAGACTCTTTTAAACACTGCATTACTTTCTATTGATGGCTATATCTTTTTCTTCCCGATCGATTTCTCTCTGATCAAGTTATGTCAGATTTATTAATGTAGTGAATCATCTGATTTTCATTGAGCAGGTGTAATATTCATTAATATCAATTATTTAAATTCATATATATATTCATATACTAAGGTGCCGCTGTTTGGGGTCGAATGATAGTTACGTCATCATTAACCTGCAGGCTGCATTTTGCTCACGGGGCTGCGAGAAAACAAATTAAAAAAAGAGCGGAGCTGCGGCAAAATAATGAATAAAAAGAGCGAGGCTATGGTTAAATAAATGAATAAATGAAAAAAGTGCGACTGCTGAGAGTGCAAGCAGCTAGGGACACTGGTCCTCGCGGCCAAAAAACGGACCGGCCCACCGGGAGAATCCTCCCGGTACTCCCGATTAGCCAATCCGGGCCTGGAAGTATGTCTAAATTCATAATACTTAAAATACATTATGCAAGAAGTTCACAGATACCCCAAAACAATCTCACTGCAATTCGTAACTTTTTGATTTAGTGGCTAATTTGTACTAATTCATACGATCTCATCGGTTAATGACGGTCAGCTTTAGGGGTGGGGTTGAGTGCAACACCTCCTTTTCAAAATCTTACATTGTCGCACGACTGTGCGAATAAGCCACTAAACTGACAAAATGTAAAACAGTTATGTTTCCTCGTGAGATCAGGTTGTGTTACTACCACTTCCACTGACATTCTGAAGTTTGAATTCGATGGAGGTTTTACTATGCCACAACTCAATAGGACACGATTTATGAATGAAGAGACATAACTGACAATAAGATGTCATATGATAATGATAACATTGGGAATGTGAACATTTTTATTTATTTCACAGTTTCTTTAATATCTGTAAAATAAACTCATATACTTTTAGTAGTATATTACAGCATAACACATTTATAAATAAGCATAAACCAATCAAAGCTAGCTGGTTAAAATAACTAAAGTTGCTCCATGGCCTTTACATTATCAAAAGTTCACTTACCAGTAGCCAGCTTTGGAAGGTATTTCTCTTTCTGCTGAGGGTTACCAAAAAGCAGGATGCCCTTGAAGCCAATGGACTGATGAGCTCCAAGCGTAATGCCCACACCCAGATCATGCATTCCCACAATCTCCACCAATCTGGCATACTGTAAATAGAGCAATGTATGGGTTGTTGACGAGATGTTGCATTTTCATGGTCACACATGACAACTGAATTATATTCATTTTTATTTAAAATGCAGTAAATAGGTAAACATTTTTGGTCTTCCATGGACCTCTTGTTATACAAACCATTAAACTTTTGATACATGTTTTAACCAAGTCATAAAACCACCCTATGAAGTGACTGTCTCAAGCACAGTTCAGTAAATTACATCTCCTATAAATTAAAATGAAAACTGTTAATATCATTAATACATACTGGTGTCGAGCAAAGATTAATTGTGATTAATTGCATCCAAAATAAAATGTTAGTTTTGACATAATATATGTTTGTGTGTGTTATATATGTATATGTGATACACGCACATACAGTACATAGAAATAACACAACAAAACAAATGTTACATGGATATTTACATTTCTATATAATTTCTATCATATACATATATTTTAAATCTAAATATAAATAAACATTTTCTCAAATATATGCATGCATGTGTGCATTTATATATACACATAATAAATATACACAGTACATACACATATTATGTCAAAACAAACTTTTATTTTGGATGTGAAAAATTTTTGCCCAGCACTAATAAACACCTCAGGGCTAATTTTACAATGGGATATTTTAATAAATGGCAATCATTTTTTCCATCCATATATTTCTAAAAACATAGGAAATTGATTAATTTTGTCACTGAAAACCATGTCCTCTTTGTTGCTTAAGGATCCCATTCAAGATCATGTGACTAAAGTCCCATGTGAAGCCCATGACCTGTGAAAATTGCATAAATTTTTCACATTTAACTTTTTTTAAACCACTATAAAATTGTGAAGTTGAGGTACTTTGAAGTGCCAGCCTCATTTATTAAAATTGTCCAATAAGTCATGTGAAATAAAATGTTATTCCAAATTTCATATTAAATAAAGAGCACTCTATGAAGATAAGAGAGTCCAACAAAGATAAATCACTCTCATGTTATTTGTGTATATATATATATATATATATATATATATATATATATATATATATATATATATATATATATATATATATATATATATATATATATATATATATATATATATATATATATATATATACACATATACATATACATATATATATATACATATACACACACACATACATACATATATACATACATACATACATATATATATACATACATACATATATACATACACACATACATACACACATACATACATACATACATACATACATACATACATACACATATACACATACTAAGACTAATAAGAGTTGTTTTTCTTCATTTTGCACCATAGGATGTTTTTACAGTACAGTTTAGTAAAAAGGATATAAAAAAACAAAAACTGTAAAACAATTACAGTCAGTCGGTGACCCCCTACATTTTCTCTAACATCAGACATCAAACTACATAAAACTATTCTTTCTTCAAATATTGTACTTTTTTTTGTATTGTTTCAAGCATTTCGACTGCCTTATGTCAACTAACCACATGTACCCGTCTTATAGCCCAATGAGAGAAGAGTGTTGATGAATCTGCAATCTAACCTGGGTGTTGGTGAGGCCCACACCACCAAGATCTGCAGGCACCTGAAGACCAAAAGCTCCCATCTCCTTCAGGCCCTCCAATGTGTGCTCCTCCACCTTCTCCAGAGCATCATTCTTCATCGGGTCATTCACCTCCTAGAAAGCCACAGAGCCACACTTCAAAGACTACTACAACTTTATTTTAAGTGTACAACATGGATGCAAATAACTTTGGACAGTAGAGAAAGGGTCGTGCCCATTGGAGCCTGGATTCTCTCGAGGTTTTTATCTTCACTTTCGTCAATTGGTGAAGTTTTTTCCTCGCCGCTGTCGCCACTAGCTTGCGTGATTCGAGGTCTGTAGAGCTGCGCATCGATGGATTGCTCTTCAGTGTTTAGACTCTCAGTAGTGATTATTAAACCATACTGAACTGAACTTAAACTTTGAAAACTGAACTACACTGTTTCAATTTACTATGATCTTATATGTGAAGCTGCTTTGACACAATCTTCATTGTAAAAGCGCTATACAAATAAAGGTGAAGTGAAGTGAACTTTGCTTTCAAATTGTGCACACCTAGTCATGGTTTATCCCATTTACATTAGGGTCACGTGACTACACTAACAAACTGCTATTCTAATAAAATTTTACTGAAATGGTCAATGGCAATTCTGTCTGCCTTAAATCAGACACAAAGTAATGTGGTAAGACTGCAGTTATTTGATGGATTTACATAGCATATAAATCACCTCCTCATTGCTGAGCAATATAATGTAGCCAATCAGTACAAAGCTAATTTATTCAATAAACATTATAGGGGAGCAAGATCTTGTGTCCTGGATGTTTGTGTTTCCATCAACAAAGGCAGAACATGTGTATATAAAATGGTTCCTAAACCACTCCAGTTCTCTGTGGATAATATGGTTTTAGCACTTCAGGATTTGAGTATTTACACTGACCATAGTTTAATATAATAAGCATAATGTGTAACATAATTAACATGATGTGCCTAAAGGTGAATCAATATTGGTTTGTCCTGTTGTGGACACCATCTAATGACTGAACTTTTCTCCTAATTTTCTCACAACTGTCCATTGGTTGATTTTTGCAATATATGTTGTGAATATGTTCAAATAATAAAAGAAACCTGTCCATTAAACAAAAGTAGTGATTCTAAAACTGAAATGAACTTACCTCAAAAAACTTACTGCATGGTCCAACCAGCTCCCTGAGGAACTGTGACTGCTCTTCATTGAGCACTATTAGGGTTAAGAGTAAACATTCAGAATAAAATTACATTAAATGCAGCAAACAACACTGATGTGTGTGTTTAATGCATAAAAACAACATAACAAATCTAAAAGAAATATTATGGTCATTTCAGGATAAAATAAACAATGTTTTATTGTTTGAAAAATTCCTGCTGGGCCATTTCCAATGGGTGTATATGCACACAAACTTTTAATTTCAGTCAGCCAGCTCCAAGGCTTCCAGTGAATTGTCATCCCATACAAAATCACTGCAATCTTCACTGCTTGGCAGTGATATGATATAAAGTGGATACGATATAAAGTTTCAGACCAAACAAGAAGAACAATAAATTATATTTTCCACGTATCTCTTTAAAATACGGAAATGATTTTTACCCCAGTATTTTCAATGAAGTTTCTGAGGTAGCCTGCAGCTAATGGCTGCACCTTCATTTATATGGGTTTTCGTCTCTTTTTACGCCTTAACAACCAAATGGATGCTTAAGTCTATTTACCTGATTATATTTGAATTACATTTCAACATCGATGCTAGGGATGCACTGATCCCGATACTTGTACCGAATATCGGTTCGATATCGCATATTTTAGCTGGATCGGGTATCGGCCAGTGAAGCCACTCCATTTATATTTTGGCGGTGTGCTTTGGGTCACTGTCCTGCTGGAATTGTCGCCCCAGTCTTCAGGATGTCTCTATACATTGCTGCATTCATCTTTCCCAAAAAAACATCCCTACAGCATGATGCTGCCACCACCATGCTTCACTGTAGGGATGGTATTAGCCTGGTGATGAGCGGTCCATGACCGTTCCAAATCCGATTTTGCTCGTGCACTATATTTTAAGTAATTTATAAGCCAACAAAAGCCACTAAGGTAGCCTATTATAAGGCACTAAAAAGTTGTCATGTAGGCCTACAATATCCCAAATGTTCTGCAAAAAATACAATAAAATAACCAACAAATTATGCCAAACGAAATTAGTTTCAAAAAGATAATTTTTCAGACAAAAATTATTTTTCAGACATGCTTTCAGTTTCTCCATCTCTCTCGAGGCGAGTTTAGGCGAGGGAATGTTTATTAAATAAAACTGGCTTCAGAAGGTTTAGTTAAGTCTGCTTCAAACCTGCAGGAAAATATAAGGCTTTGCTAAAAGGCTGGGTATTTTACCAACTGTTAGGGTCAATAGAGGTAGCATGTTACAGATTTCAAAGAAAAAAGGAAACATAAGCTGGACCACAACAGATCAATGTCATAACGAATGCTTAAATATTGTAGCCTATAGTTTATGGCAAGCATCATGTTTTTAGTTAGATTGTGCCGTCTGTCATATACAGCAGGCCTATAGGTCTGTTATTTTCATTAAAGAAGATATATTATTTGAGTTGATCATCAGAACTGTAGAAACTGTTTTATGTTTAAAAAAAAAAAAAAAAAAAAAACAGCAAGTATCGGGATCGGATCTGTATCAGTCTATACTTGGATCAGATCCAAAAAATGGTATCGGTGCATCCATAATTGATGCTGTAAAAGGAACCTTATGAAATTGAAAAGACTCACATAAACCTTTCACCGGAAGTTTATCATTGGCTGAAAAACACTAGCTGTGCATATTGCCCATTATTGCATCTAAAACGTGAATTTGACACAAAGAAAACAACCCCACCTGAGGGATACGGAAAGACCTGAGAAGTGCTGATTTGCCCCTTGAACATGTTGACAGCAAAAGACTTTGATTCCTAGTAAATTAAAACAAAACATTAATACTTTCTACATTATCGAAAGATCTCAGTAGCATGTCATTACTTTTATTATAATTGAAATGATCTCAAGTAAATAAAACAGCATTTCCATATTTCAGACTCTTAAACACAGATTAAGTGTGTTTGAATTTATAAGCAAATACATATGGATAAAAGAATATATACACAATATGAACATCTGCATAAACACACACGTACCACACTAACGGCTGCTTTATCAACCGTCTCAGCTGTCGCGGTGGTGTCCCTGCTGACTACATTCTTGTCCAGAACAGCCTTAGCAAAAATAACAAGAGTAAGTTATCAGTCTGTTCACATGTGTTGAACAAATCTACAGTATTCTCATGTTTTCTGTACTATACAAACATTAAGTTAATATTGAACATGACTTTAGTTATGATTGTACATGACTAATTTTTTAGCCAGCGACCCACACAATTACAATGCCAGTGACTTGTGACCCTTAATATCTTATGAGATGGTTATAAATACATAAACCTTACACACCGGCGCACACATACCAATAGGCCGCCCAAGTCTATTCATCATTTAATTTTGAAGAATGCCACTCAGAGACTATACTCCATGTTAAGTTGTGGCCTGTATTTATTTTTTATGTATGTGAGTGCCATTAAGGTGTCAGAAAGTTTAACCTGGTGCCATAAAAATCAGTGTGCTGTGTCTTTAATATAACGCAATCATACCAGGGGTCGCAAAAAAATAAAAACTGAAAGGCTGATGGCTTTTTATTTGCATGTTCTTTTAATATAACTGTAGGTTATGGATAAAATATGGTAATTCTAATAGTTTAACAATATTAACTTGATTTTTGGAAATCACCAAGCAACTGCCATGTCATTGTCCCACAACCCCCACTTTGGGAACCATTGACATACAGTGCATCCGGAAAGTATTCATAGTGCTTCACTTTTTCCACATTTTTTATGTTACAGCCTTATTCCAAAATGGAATAAATTCATTTTTTCCTTAAAATTCTACACACAATACCCCATAATGACAATTCTTCTTGAATATGATGCCACAAACTTGGCACACCTGTCTTTGGGAATTTTTGTCCATTCCTCTTTGCAGTACCTCTCAAGCTCTATCAGGCTGAATGGGAAGTGACGGTGTACAGCCATTTTCAGATCTCTCCAGAGATGTTCAGTAGGATTTAGGTCTGGGCTCTGGCTGGGCCACTCAAGGACATTTACAGAGTTGTTGTGAAGCCACTCCATTGATATTTTGGTGGTATGCTTTAAGTCATTGTCCTGCTAAAAGATTAACCGTCGCCCCAGTTTGACGTCAAGAGCCTGACAAGTCTATCAGTTCCTGCTGCTGAAAAACATCCCCACAGAATGATGCTGCCACCCCCATGCTTCACTGTAGGGATGGTATTAGCCAAGAGTTTAATTTTAGTCTCATCAGACCAGAGAATTTAGTTTCTTATGGTTTAAGAGTCCTTCAGATGATTTTGACAAATTCCAGGCGGGGAGTGTCTTCCGTCTGGCCACTCTACCATACAAGGCCTGATTGGTGGATTGCTGCATGATGGTTGTTCTTCTGTAAGGTTCTCCTCTCTCCACAGAAGAATTCTGGAGCTCAGACAGAGTGACCATCGGGTTATTGGTCACCTCCCTGACTAAGGCCCTTCTACCCCGATCACTCAGCTTAGATGGCTGGCCAGCTCCAGAAAGAGCCCTGGTGGTTCCTAACATCTTCCACTTATGGATGATGGAGGTCACTGTGCTCATTGGAACTTTCAGAGCAGCAGAAATGTTTCTGTAACCTTCTCCAGCCTTGTGCCTCGAGACAATCCTGTCTCGGAGGTCTACAGACCTTTGTCTTTATGCTTGGTTTGTGCTTTGACATGCACTGTCAAATCTGGGACCTTAACTAGGCCGGTGTATGCCTTTTCAAATCATGTCCAATCAAATGAATTTACCACAGCTGAAACATCTCAAGAGTGATCAGTGGAAACAGAATGTACCTGAGCTCAATTTAGAGCTTTTCGCCAAAAAGGCTGTGAATACTGATGTACGTGTGATTTTTCAGGGTTTTTTTATTTGTAATAAATTTGCAAAAATTTCAACAAATCTTTTTCCACATTGTCATTATGGGGTATTGTGTGTAGAATTTTAAGGAAATAAATGAATTTAATCCATTTTAGAACAAGGCTGTAACATAAAAAAATGTGGAAAAGGTGAAGCGCTATGAATACTTTCCAGATGCACTGTAGATCATCGTTTTATTGAAAGTAGAGGTAAAAACGAAGAACGAGAAAGGTCTCACATTTAGTATGGACTTCCTAAGTACTGGGTTCAAGGACAGTGTGACAAAGTGACATAATTTCCATGGCATCACAACATGGCAGCCAAGTAGAGCAAAGAGCAATGACAAGGATCACATAACCTTTCCTGATAAGCCCTCACTCACACAAACAAAACAAATAATGTCTTTTTACAAAACAAAGTGATAGTGAATCAATCCTAAATAACTGCATATTTTCCTTACCATCTCCAATTATAATTTCTAACATGTAGACTTGCTGTAGTTTAACCATAATATTTACGTAACACACAAGACCGCATGGTAAAACACAGACTGCCAAGCTTGTGTGTCATGTGAACTGGATGTGAACTTTACTCCAGATATATATTAATGGGTGTCTCAGGACAAGCACCTGTTTTTTTCCATAGAACCTTATCGGATTGGCCAGAGCAGTTCACAAAGTACTTGAGTGATGTAACCAGTTACAAAAAGTAATTATAAATACATAATAATGACATGAAGCCAATAGTCTCACCTCTGCAGTTTGGCTCGCATAAAGACGGACATTCTGAATTCCCACAAGTGCTCCAGATTGCCGCTTTGCCCTGATAAAGCAGAGAAAATCAAACATAATCATAATTATTACACAATGACACACAAATAAACTTTTAATTACCTTTAAGCATTCATTACATAATGTAATTTCCTGTTTTAGCATTGCTATCCTGATAAATGTGATTCAATACAATTTTCTAAATATATATCAATAATAAGCATGTTACCATTTGTTTATATAAACCTAGCTGATATCATTTATTTATTTTACAATAACTTAACAGGCTATATAGTATATATAAGCAGTAATCAACATTTGAAGTGGATTAAAACATTTTCAAATTGTCATACAGAATTGAGTGTTGTTCAATAGTATTTTAACATTTTTATTGAAAGGTTTTGATCCACTTCAAATGTTGACTAGCGTATACATAATAAATTAACTACTTTATTTGACGGTCAACCTCAAGTTCATTTTAGCTGCCTTGTTTACCCGATAACTTCTTACCATCAGTTAACGAAAACAGATTGTGATCATCTTTTAATAACGTTAAACACAATGCGCTTTCTCGGGCTGAATGAAAACAATGATTCTCACCCATTAATGACTGGCTGCAGACGGAGGACGGAGCTGCAGATCGCAGGACACGTAACTTTACGCAGCAGCATTATGATGATGACGATCAGGCCGAGATTCTTCTTTCTTGCCGAACGTTGTTTATCTCCCTTCAACCGGAAGTGTGGAACTTGCCTATGGATCGAAGACGAATTAAAAAGTCAAGAAATGTCGATAGATAAAAAGACGACAACGTCCAGCAAGAGGTGAATCAATTCTGGTCAAGACTGAGTGTCCTACAATGCAGCAGAACCTGTTTTATTTCGTCCTTGAGTGACTCTTCTCTTCCAGATAGTGGCTCTTCCCACCGCAGACCAGAGACCCTCCTCCTGTGCACAATTATGGCGGCACACGGACACTTCTGATACAAAAGAAAACTGAACTGGCAGTCGAAATATAAAAAGTCTTGTGAAACGACGTGCCCTGAGTCACTGCGCTGCTTACCGACTACCGGAAGTACATATCCTTTACGTTAGCACTGAAGGAAGAGTCATGTAACACCGCTGATCTCAGATCAGCTTTTACAGACATTTCGGGGGAGGCGCTACAATACCGCTACTTAAGTTTTCTTTTTTTTTAGACAATGAAACGACACGTATAAACAAAATGAAACAAGGTATAAAAGATGTTACATCATAAAACGGATAGTGTCTTGATTTAGTTCATTGGTTCTTGATTCTTATTGGTTGAGCCGCGTAACATAGGTAACTGTTGCTTGGCAACCATTCCACTATCAGTAATGTTGAAGATATTCTTGCATAGCAAAAACTGAAGAAGATACTTACAAAAATGTTGAAAACCAGTAACCATTGATTTGCATAGTAGGAAAAACAAATACGATGGAAGTCAATGGTTGCCACTTTTCAACATTTTTCTAAAAATCTTCTTTAGTTTTTGCTATACAAGTCAATAATTTTCAGCTTTCTTCAAAATACAAAATTAGTGTTCAACAGAATAAAGAAACTCATGAAGTACACAGTCAGAATGATTAGCCCCCTGTATAAACAGCTCAAAATAACACACAGATGATGTTCTTTAGCTCTCTGAAACGGACTCTTTTAGGCTTAGATCCTAATTGTGGCGTTTTGGTGACTGTCACTTAAAATTCAAATGAGATTGTGCTTTTTCAGAGGAGGGCGGAGCTACAAATGCCTATGTGTCAGAGTAGTGGCAAATGATGGAATAGAAATTACTGTGTATGTGTGTGTTGTGAGTTTCAGGTATATGAAGTATCTGTACCCGTACGAGTGTGAGTGGAAAGCCTTGAGTTCCCCCAATGAGCTTCAGTATTCTATAGCCTTTGTATCGGTTCAGTTTGCAGTATAAAAAATGTATTAGCTTTGTTTTGTTATGTGAACCCTTGCTACGTATATAAAATAACCGTTTGAACATTTATAACATCAAAGAGGGGTTAACCACACCCATGTTATACATTCACTGTAAAATGACTTCACCAGGCTTGTTTATCATTAAGGTAACAAATTGGATAACTTTATAAATTAGCAGATAAGCTGTGTATTTGTGCATCAAAATAAAATACAGATAAAATATTAAGTCTATGAGATTACATTTTGTTGGTACAATATTTAAAGGGCACTTATTTTATTCTTTTGTGTCTCCAGAATGTGTCTGTAAAGTTTCAGCTCAAAAACACTCATCAGATTATTTATTATATCTTTAAGAATATTAGATTTTCTGCACTGAACATAGAGTAGCTGTTTTTGTTGCCTGTGCCTTTATTGCTAGTTCGCCCCGCCCACCGTTCCCACATGCCTGTCAGAGGGTGCCTCAATCTCCACCTTTGATGAGTCCGATAAACAGCACAGTGACAGACATGAAGGAAGCAGATCTCACATAACATTTGTGAGAAATACTACAGTAAAAACTTTGCACTGTTTTTGCAAGGCAAATGTGACAGGATACATGCTAATATCCACTGCTGTACGGATATCCATTATGTTAATGTACAAAATAAACCTGATCTATCATCCACAAACCGTGATTGAAGCATTTTCTTTTATAATTGCACTGACATGCGGCTGTGGTGAAAAAGTAAAGATGGTAAAATTTCTGCTATTCATTACAAACATGCACTGTGTTAAAAACGGTTAAACTTGTAAAACTGATTCTTGATCACATCTGATGATTGATGATCACAGAGAGCTGAACAGATCTTTTTTAATCCCAGTTGCTTTGAGCACATCCTGTTTTGTTGATATGATTACACGCGTTACTACAGAGACATGTTAATACACTGCTGAAAATCAATTAGGTGGGCAGGGAAACCGCACTTCTACATCACGTTGCGGTGATGGGAGGGATTTGGATCCTATTTTAATGTCACAAAATTTAAAGAGAGACTTGTTGGGTTTACATCACTCCAATACGACTGTGGACACATTATACATACACACAGCTCTGTCCAAACAGCTGATTTTCATCATAGGTGTCCTTAAAGTATGTAGTTCTGAAAATGTTAGTGGAAACCAATTGTTAATGCATAAAATCTATAATGCATTAAATGTATTCACATAATGAATTCTCCATGTAATTTATTCATTCAATGAGAAAATTCCAACCAGGCAATAGGGAAAACTTCCCTTCTTTTCTTCATGCATTTAAAGGCACACTATGTCTTGATTAAAATAAATGTTTCATAACATGTTAGCGGTTGAGTACAATGACCAAATACCAAACCATTGTCTTGACTAAACAATAATACATTTAATACACTTATTGCATTTAGAACATGGGTCTCAAACTGGATTCCTGGAGGGCCACAGCTCTGCATAGTTTAGCTCCAGCCCTAATCAAGCACATCTGATCCAACTAATCAAGGTGTTCAAGACTACTAGAGATTATTAAGCAGGTGTGAATTGAAGGTGGTTGGAGCTAAAACCTGCAGAGCCGCAGCCCTCCAGAAATTGAATTTGAGACCATCGATTTAGAAAATTGACCTGACAACATGGGAACTCAGCAATACAAATACAGTTTTGAATAATTATAGTTTTGTATGTTAGTGACTGGTCTGCAAAAACTAAAGACTTCATAGAATATTTTATTTAAAAAAAATTTATTTATTTATTTAATTTAGACTATACAATGCTATTCATTCATTGATGTATTTATTATTGGCATATAAAGTTTTTTTAATTGCAGAAGGAATAAAAGAAATACCAATAAAGCACTTAAATGTTCACCAATTAGTTCTCTTTAAGTCTAATTAGTGCAATCAATTAAAAAATAAGTCCTATGTGTGTTGTAAGTGAACCCAAAGCAAGTGTTTGATTATGCAGGATGAAGAATCTGATTTAAAGTTGTTTAAATGCAATATACTTATGAACACCAACCTCTATTATGTAGTGCATGAGATAATAGATACTGAAACATATTGAAACAGCATATTGAAACAAAAAAGACGAGACAATAAAACTACTGAAAGAGAACAAATGACTAGTTTCAGAGTTAATTCTATCATACATTTAATTAGAGTGAAGACATGCAAAAGTGACAGTATCTGATGATATTCAAAAATGTAACACTTAAACATGGCATTCCATTGAAATTCAGTCTTTATGTAGCACCTGCATACTTTTCTATAAACTCATATAAAAAAGGCGCTATTGATTATCAGCCATATAAAGAGACAAAAAAAAAGAAGCTCTGGAGTAGAAGAAGAATTAAACAACCCATTCTACCCAGAAAGTACCATTATGGGGTTAAAACATCCTCCGTGTGTACCGTTTTAGTACAATCATTTTATAATCTGCCTATTTTGTGAGGATACTAGCAAGGGACTGCTTTCTAAAACCAGGAATCTGAAGAGTTCTGACATCTCAGTTAATGATAACCGAATACGAATCCCTGGCTCCATTCAGCAGTACAAAGACAGATTTTAAAGCATACAGTACATCGTACACTAGAGAAAAGCTTTCAGAATTCCTTGGTACACTTTAAAGCACTACTTAGAAACATTATACATCTGACCCACTGTTTCAAATGTTTTGAGTCCTTTTAAAGGTCTTTGAAGGCATGCCTTTTGTTCAGTTTTCTTAGTTTATTTTTTACAAAAGTTACATTTTAGGTTATAATTTATCACTTAAATTCATAGTTCATTTAAAAATCGAACATTTGCCATTGAATAACCCTCAGACTATCCAGAGTATAGGTGAATTGTACTTCAGTAGAACATTAAAGGAGATTTTTTGGTTGAAACTGTGGTCCTTGGTCACTCATAAAATGAAATCTACTGACATGGAGTCAAAAGAATGTAGGCAAAAGAAATATAAATACAAAAAAACGAATGTAAAGCCAGCATGAAAGCGTTTATTCTTTGTATTCGTGTATTTTTTTTGGTTGAGCATTGATTTGAGACTGATGTGCGTGCTTTGAAACAATATAAATGCCCATCAATCATACATTGAGGTCTTTTGAAGCTAGATGATTGATTTTTACAATTATTTAGAACATCATTACCTTTAATCCAGTCTTAACCAGTGTGTTGATGACAGTCTGGGGTTAAATGTTCTTGTTGCATAACAACATATGGGCTAATAGGATAAAAACTGTTGTTAATTATTCAGCAAAGTGGTACTTGCGCTTATCCTGGATGCTGAAGCCTAATAAAAATGTATACAAATAGCGCAAAGCCACAGTAAAGTTTGTGCCTGCATATAGGAAGTCCATCCAGACTTAAATGAGCATGCTCAAGACCAGTTGAATATGGATAAAAGGTAATAATGATCAGTTTCTTGCACAAACCAATCATTTAACCTCATAAGACCTCTATGTATAGTCAGGAGCCACAGTTATTATTTCTATTTTGCATACATGTTGTTTTTTTGCTCTATAAATGTGCTGGTAGCGATAGACTTTCATTTTATGAATCACTATGGAGGACCAGAGTTCCAGCTCAAAATCGTCTTTATTGTTCTACTGAAGAAAAAAAAGAAAAGTCTCATCTTGTCTGGCCTGACGGTGAGTAAATTAAAAGCAAATGTTCATTTTGGGGTGAACTATGCCCGTAAAGCTCGAGTTCCTGTGGATATCGTGTCCTAATGTTGGTCTTTATAAAAGGTGTGTAAAGCTTACTTGAACTTCCTTTGAGCATTATTTTCTGGTAAGTCACGAGAAGCCCTTGTAGATCTCAATCAAAGGCCTTCCAGCCATTTGTGGAAGCATTTAAAGAAAATAACAGGACTCCGAAAACAAGGCTTTTTTTAAATTCTTTCTTTAGTTTTTTTGCAGAAGAGTTATTAAGAAGGCCAAACCCTGTTGCGGATAATACCACAAAAACCAAATGCATTTTGAAGTCTGTGCTATGCAAGACTTCCTACCCTTCCGTAAACCCTGTTCCTACCGTCAAGGACAAACACTAACTCTAAAGAGCTGCACTGATACAGTAAACTACATCTCTGTCCGTCGCAGAGCAGAACTCACAGTTATCACGTGATTACAAACCTCCATCCTTCACTCGGGTACATCCTTCATTACATCACATCCACAAAAAACTCACTGGGGTTGCCCATGGCCAGGTGGAAGGACTGCCTGGAAGCAGTCAACTCGGGCGGGACGGAGCCCAGGTCTCGTGTCGGGGGAGCTCCTGGAGGCCCACCGGGGATGCCGGTGGGGGGTAAGCCAGGGTGGGGCGGCAGAGTAGGTGTTTGCGGATGTGGTGCTCCAAGTGCCAGATGTGGGTGTTGGGGCACCATCATCACCATCATTGGGTTGTATGGGATGGGGATTCCGGGCGGATACGGGGTGAGGTGAGCGGGCGGGACGCGGTGATGCGAGCGCTGACTCGAGCGGCTGTGTTCGCTGGGTGTGGCTGAGCCATGATCTCGTCTCAGGGTGCTGCGAACGGAGTAATCTGATTCGCTGCCGCTGCCAGAACGTGAGTCAGCTCCGCCCCCGCCAGGAGATTTATCATCACGCACGCTTCCACCCACCGTACTCTCGGAAACGCTTTTAGGACCCCTTCTCTTTTCTCCATCGCTGCGTGTGGAGCCACTGCTGTGACTCCCTGAGAGAGAGATGGAAGCAAAATAGCTGTTAGCACTACTGGACGCATCACATCAACAAATTCATTGGTTTCTGTTCATTTACAAAACTCCTATAGGTTGTTTTCAATCACGTGGTTCTGCTGAGGCGTGAAATTCAGATGGAGGGCAGGAAGTAAAAAAACTAAATGGGAGACAAAGGAAAGTCCATATTTTTGCGATTTATACCATATTTCAAAGGAGATTTAAATAGAAAATAAGCACATATGTTGCGCATGATCCTTATATCATGAAGAGGTCAGAGTTTTCTACTGAACTAAAATATATTTGCCTGTCATCGAGATGGTAGATACTGTATAAGCTGTTAAATGTAAAATCAATTTTATAGTGTTTGGAAGCATACTATAGATCAGTGTTTCCCAACCCTGTTCCTGGAGGCACACCCACAGTACATATTTTGGATGTCTCCCTTTTCTGACCCATTAACTTCAGGTTTTGGAGTCTCTTCTAATCTTCTGATCAGTTGATTCAGGTGTGTTTGATTAGGGAGAGGTTGAAAATGTGTACTGGTGGTGTGCCTTCAGGAACAGGGTTGGAAAACACTGCTATAGATAATTACTTGAATTTAACTGTCACAGTAATTATGTTGTTGCTGTGGTACAACACAACTGTAGTAATAAACAAATTATTCAATAGGATACAGTTTTCTTCCAGACATCACAAAATAACAGGTGAAAGTTTACAAAAGCGTGTCGCATAGTCTACATTATTGTTTATTTATTTTGGTAAAGGGGAAAATTGCCTCACAATAATAACGTCTGATTTCTCGATGTTCACATTACAGTTTATTCCCCGGAAACACCAGTGAAGACATAGATTATTGCAATTATTTATATTCTCCTGGATTTTGTTATAAGTGTGGTGGTGTTTGTATCTGATTTTTATATAACACACTAACATAAATATACACATAGCTAGGCCTGTAATCTTTATTGATACCGTCAAACGAATTATCGCGTTCAAAAAAATGTTTGTACACATGGATGTATTGAATAAATGTTTATTTCATGCCACCTTTTCTTCCGTTTTCAGCCAGTTTCTTGAACTTTCTCCCCTTTATGAGCAAAAACTTATGGAAGTCCATAAAAACAGTTCAGCATTTCTTATTTTGGCCGATTTAAACAATCATAAACAACATAAAACAGAAACATTTTGATGTTCTGATAGCGATTTCTATCACTCCTTCTTGCCCTCCTTTTAAGTCTCGCGCATCATCAATGACATCATGTGAAAACAACCTATAGGTAAAACTCCACTATATTTACAGTAACTTCTTAACATTCAGAAAACATGTCCAAATCTGCACTCTAGAAGTTTTATTAACGTTTGTATTTCCAAAGTTCGCACTTCATTTAGTCGCTACTCTTTTTAGTTTTCTGCTGCTGATTCTTGGAATCATCTGCAGCATACCTTAAAACTCAACACTTTTATTCCACTATCATCCTTTAAAAATGAAATCCAGTTAATAGTGTGAGATCGCTGTGCTTGTTTATAGTTTTTCCTTGGTTTTATATGTTATTATCTGCACCTATGAAATTGTTATTGTATTGTGTCCCTGCTACTTTGTATCTGCTTTTTATGTTTCCTCTTGGCCAGGTCGTCATTGTAAATGAGAACTGGTTTTCAATTGACTTACCTGGTTAAATAAAGGTTATCTTTATTAATGTACTCGGAGCGCAAAAAACTTTGCCATTAAATGCTAATTTGAATTGTTGTGTTTTTGGATAATGATCAGTCGCTGTAGAGAACAGAGAATTCTTTTTGTATTCCAAAATCGAATTCGAACATCTAAATTCAATAAAAAAACTAAAACTATCAGAAATCATTGATTAGAAGTTGATTCATCTGGCAAATAACAAAGGCATGTCTGTTTTATATGAAAATTGTTTTTTTGGTTATATAGTGAGTGCCCTAAAAACCATCAGGTTTACCATTCAGATAAAGTTGCAATGTTTAAAATAAAATATCTTTTAAATTCATATATTTAATAGGAAGCTATACAATATTATATTTGTGCATATACATTAGTTTAGTCAGTACTGAAGCCAAATCTGGAGCTTATCTAACAAAATAACTTACAATAACGGTCCATAAACTAGTTATGTTATAGAAAAATATTAAATACAAATTTAAAAAGAGGAAAAATCTATAAAAACAAACAAAAAAAAGTAAATTTAGTTGAAATTTTGTAGGTTGTACTGTTATTTTTATTTTTTTGCAATATTTTGCTTGAATTTAATTATATTATCTTTCAATTTCTAAATATGTTTGGTGACTAAAATATTACTTTAATAAATATATCTGTTTAATAAATATGTTATGTTCAAATGCACCAAAATAGATTACCTATATTGACTGAGAAATGGATAAAAATATTCATTTTCAAAATGGGGTTACTCAATTATACTGAGCACTGTATGTTCATACATATAGATTTATTTATTTTTTAACAAGTCTCTTACCAAGGCTGCATGTTTTTAAATAAAAAAAACAGTAAAACAGTAATATTGTGAAATATTATTAATATAAATAACAGTTTTCTACTTTAAAATAACATGAAAATATCATTTATTTGTGTACTGTATAACTTGAAGCAAAATTCTCCTTCAGTAATCCTACTCGTATGCTGATTAAGTCAAGATATCTTTCTTTAGATTACTATAAACGTTGAAAACCATTAGCTTCTTAATATTTCCACATGGAAAAAATTTAATTTCAGGATTCTTTAATGAACTGTTCTATTTAAAAGCACTTAGCCAAAATACTGTTATCTTTGATCAATTTTATGCATCTTGTTGCCATTTGTTTGTTTATTTATTGACACATCAGCAACTTACGGCAAGATCAATATAGATAAAAACAGTTCAGTAAGTCTCACCTATTTGAACTACATCTATTATTAATAACAGCCATGAAGATTACATTACAGTGAACTGGATGAAGACTCGCCCACTCACTTTGACAGAATGGACACAGAGGCTGAGTCAGATATTTATATTTGAGAAAATGACAGCAGATTTGCAGTTGAAATTAGACATTTCCAACAAACCTATGCAATAATCTAAACATACTTACTTAATCTTTGAAATGCTTTCAGGGGCTTTGTTGTAGTCATTGTCTTTATATTGGAGTTTATTTATTTATCTACTTTTATTTTTTCCTTTTTTAAATGTAATTTATTATCTTTATTTAAGCTGTCACTATTATTTATTAATTATTATAATTTATCTAGTATTGTTTTTATCTATTAGTACTTTTTTTAGTGAATGTAAACATTGTAAGTAAATGTTATGTGTATACTATGTTTATAAAAACAGTTAAAAAAAAAAAAATATATATATATATATATATATATATATATATATATATATATATATATATATATATATATATATATATATATATATAAAAACATGCTACATCATAATAATGTTTCCGTTTACATGCGCAGCTTATATTGTAACACAGGGTGTCAGTGTTGCTCCTCACCTTCACTATGCTGACTGCCTGCACTGCCTGGGCCATAGCTGTAGTTGGAGAGCTCATGATATGGAGGAGGCTGGGTGGAGTAGGGATGAGGGTATTGGTACGTGAACGAGTGGAGCAGAGGCCACGGTGTCGCCCCTGGCAAAGGAAGAGGAGCCAGAGTGTCCTGGTCTGAAGCGCCACTGGATCCATCATTGTCATTGAGAGAAAGGTTGGCCATGTCTGAAACAAGTAATAGTAAGAGACTGTATCAGTCAAAAACAACAACAGCATTTTATATTGCTGTTTTTATATTGACCCATCTATTTTCATTGATTATGCTGTGTGTACACTACAAAGGTCAAAGGTTTAAGAACAGTGGGACATTTCATTGTTTTTATGAGAAGAAGTTCACCAAATAAATGCTCACTGAGGCAGTATTTATATGAACGATTCTTTTCTTGTTTGTACACTGTAATAAAATGCTGGGTTCCACATGGTCGGTTTGTGTTGAGACAACATGATGAATTAAGTTAACATTAATTTTTACAAATTTACTTGAACAGAACACAATTAAGTCATCCACAAAAACACCTCAATAATTGTGTTGTTTCAGCTCATTTTAAATAAGTAGTTTGGACAAACAGCAAATGTACTTTTTGAGTGTAGCAGGATGAACAAAGGTATGTTATTTAAAAACAAATGTGATCACATTTTTCTCTGCCATTTAATATTTGTCACAATACAAAACAAAAACACAATAACAAACTAAATCAAATCAATTTTAATAAGGCAGCATTTATTTAAAGCACAGGTGGTAAACTCAGTTCCTGGAGAGCCGCAGCTTTGCACAGTTTAGTTCCAACCCTAATTGAACACACCTGATCAAATTTTTGAGTCCTTTAGGCAGGTTTGAAACCTACAGGTAAGTGTGTTTGATGTAATGTAATGTAATGCAGTTTTTATTTAATGCCATGTCAGCAACCAAGGCTATTTTCCAGGCAAGAACATTTTAATAATAAATATACAATAATAAATAAATAAATAAATAAATCAACAAACAAATGAATTAAAAATTAAATAAGATTTTTAGCACCAATACATGATCAATTTTTATTTTTTTTCCTGGTGTCGCTTTGCTAAAAATATCCTTAAGAGAGTTCATTTTATAAAAAAAGTCTTCTGGAATCATTAAAAGCAAGACAATCCAGTTAAATGTGTTTTACTGTTAGGGGAATTGTGCTGTACAAACTTTGAGTAGGGTCTTCATTTTTGAGCAAAAAACCGTGAACTGAGTTTGACAACCCTGATTTAAACCAAAATACAATAAAAGCAGTAAAATTGTGAAATATATATTTAAATGTATAACGGTTTCTATTTAAATATATTCTATAATATAATTTATCTGAAGTTTATTTTTCAGCATCATTACACACAATCCTTATCATAACAATTCTAATATGATTACTTGTTTAAAACAGTTGTGATTCTTAATATTTCTGAGGAAACCATGATGTAAACCTTTCAAAAGTAACATTCAAAAATCTTTTAAAAATACATTAAATAAAACCTTTTTTCTACAGGAACTCAAATAAAAAAAGATAGTAAAGCCATTTATAATATGAGAACTAACAAAATTTAATTTGTATCAAATAAATGCTGTAATTTTAAAATGTCTGTTTGTTTATCAAGCAATTATGAAAGCAGACTATAAATACTGACGATGACTACTACTACTAATAATAAGCAATTATGAAAAATAGACTATAATTATTACTGACGACGACTACTAATAAGCAAAAAGCAATTTTGAAAAGTAGACTATAAATACTACTGACGACGACCACTAAGTAATAAGCAATTATGAAAAGTAGACTATAAATACTATTACTACTACTACTAATAATAATAATAAGCATTAATCAATTATGAAAAGTAGACTATAAATATTACTGACGACGACTAAGTAATAATCAATTATGAAAAGTAGACTATAAATACCATTACTACTACTACTAATAATAATAATAATAATAATAATAATAAGCAATAATCAATTATGAAAAGTAGACTATAAATATTACTGACAACGACTACTAATAAGCAAAAAGCAAGTAGGAAAAGTAGACTATAAATACTACTGACTACAACGACGACTACTACTACTAATAAGCAATTATGAAAATAGACTATAAATACTGACGACGACTACTACTACTACTACTACTAATAAGCAATTAGTACTGATACTAGTAATAACAGCAACAACTGAATTATGAAAAGTAGACTAAATACTGACGATGACTACTATGACGACGACTACTAAAGCAATTATGAAAAGTAGACTATAAATAATACTAACTAGACTACTATGATGACTACTAATAAGCTATTATGAAAAGTAAACTATAAATAATACTGACTAGACTACTTTGATGACTACTAATAAGCTATTATAAAAAGTAGACTATAAATAATACTGACTACGACAATGACGACTAATACTAAGCAATAAGCAATTATGAAAAATAGACTATAAATACTACTGACTACTAGTTCTAATATTAATACTACTACTACTACTAGTAGTAGTACTAGTAGTAGCAGCAGTTGTACTAATACTAATAATAATAACAACAACTGATCATAACAAAGCAGCAAACCAGCCAACTAAACAATGGAGACTGGAATAATGATCCTGAAAATTGAGTTTTGCATCATTAAAATAAATGACATTACATTATATATTAAAAGAGAAAACATAACTTCTGTAATGAAGATCATTTGTCAGAAAGTTAGCGCTTTATTTTATTGTTGTTCAACTAAATGCAGCTTCTGTGAGCAGAAAAGACATCAGTCAAATCTCATTGATCTCACTCAAAGAAAAGCTGATTCTACTTACAGTTTTCACAGTTGCTGAAGTCTCCAAAAATGTAGTAGCACTGTTCAGAGAAGGTGATCTTGTTGACAGTGTGTCTAATGAAACCAGCCTTCAGTAGGTTACTGGCATATTTCCGAGCTTCGCGTCTGTCCTGAAAGCCATCGATGTGATGGTACAACCACTCCACCACATCCGAACCTGTATCCACAATCACAAAGCCACAGATAAACAAACATGAGATCAGAATGAAGGCCCGTCAGTTTCATACTTCTGAATAATAATAACTACACAGGTCTCTGACCCAGGAAAGCATTGGGAATGGTGATCTTCAGCCACATTCGATCTCTGACTTCCAGACCGGACTCTGGAGACGCCATGGCTTTAGCAACTGAGGCCATGTCTGAGCGAAGAGACAGGTTAAACTCATCAAAGCCTGCGGACAGAGAAACAGAGGTTCAGTGATGAGACTAGGAGTTATAGAAAGAGTGAAGGAGACTAAATAAGCACAATATTTACGTTCGGTTTCGGTGACTGATGAGCTGGATGTGATTGTGCTGCTGGGATAGGACGGAAACGCCCCTGTCAGAGCCACTGAGTGATTGACCCAAGCTGCTGGGTCTATGGGCCGGATTGGCTCATCTGATGGAAAAGACAAGCAAGAATGTTACACTTTAGTTTAGGTCTCAATGCACTGTAACCATTAACAAACCATTAACTAACACTACTAGCTTAATAAACCACTGTTGTTGCTGTTTATTAATAGTCAGTAAGGTAGAAGAAATTTGACAAACACATCAGTACAGTCATAAAATCCTGCTTTTACCATCTCAGACTGTCTAAAGTCAAGCCGTTTTTATCCCAGGGAAATTTTCAAACAGTGATTCATGCCTCTATTACAACTCATCTGGATTACTGTAACTCTATTATGGCATTTCTCAGTCTTCTCTCTCTCGTCTGCAGCTGGTACGAAATGCAGCTGCTAGACTACTCTCTGGCACGTGCAAGTATGAGTCAGTCACTCCTATTTTATCTGCACTTCACTGGTTACCCATTAAATAGAGAATTAATTATAAAATCTTATTATTTGTATACAAAGCAGTCCACATTCTTGCTTTTCAGTAGCTTACAGACTTGCTCTGTCCATATATCCACTCTCGATCATTGAGATCTTATGATCTCAATTTACTCTCTGTGCCTAGAACACTCTTTAAAAAAAAATGAGGTGATCGAGCGTTTGCAGTTGCTGGTCCTAAACTCTGGAACACTCTGCCAATTCAAATGAGACTTTCCCCACTCAATCTCTGTGTTTAGGTCTATTTTAAAGACCTGTCTATTTTCTCTCGCTTTTATTAATCACAGTTTTATTGCTTTTATTTAATAAATGTTTTCTTTTATATTCTGTTTTCTTCTGTCTTTAGTACTCCTATGTACAGCACTTCCGTCAACTTTGGTTTCTTTTAAATGTGCTTTATAAATAAATCCTGCATTGTATTGAAGTTGGATTTAGGTTTTGGGTAATATTAGGGATGGAGAATAAGATCATACTTTATAACTACTAATGAACAGTTGATATCTTAATAACAGGCAGGTAATACGTCAGTAGTAAACAGATTGTATTGTGGCCTAAACTAAAGTGTTGTAGAATATTTAAATGAGATATTAACATTAAAATAAAACTATTATTGTGTTGTTTAACATTAACAAACATGTTTGTTGATGACAGGAGTTTTATGTTTTTGAAAGAATGCTTTAATTTTGACTGTTTAATTAACTGTAATCTATATAATTATTTAATAAAAAATAAAGCATAATTAGTAATATTAGTAATTAGTAATATTATAGTAGTAGTAGTAATATTGTTATATATTTATTACAATATATTTACAATCCAAAATAAATATTTGCTATTTTAATGTATTTTAAAATGTTTGAGCCCTTATAATGCGTTAAAATGTGCATACTATTTTTATATTTCTTTGTCATTTTATGAAAAATCAATGCTTTTTTTGTACAATTTTTTTCTTAGAAACAGCTAATTTTACTTGCATAAACATTTGCTTGCATGCTACAATGGTTTGTGGATAGGCTTACATTTTCAAGGTAAAAAAGCATGTTACATTCAGGGGAAAGGCCTTTTATTTGGCACTGATATAACCTCAGAGATCATTTTAGAAGAAGTGTTTTTTGACATATGAACTACTTCATATACACCAAATCTAAAATTACCTGGATTTAAACTGGAATTGCAAAACATTTTTAAATAAAAATAAAATCAGGAAAAAAAGTAAAAAGAATAATAAACTGTGTGTATCTGAAATTTTTTAAAGCATTTGCTAAGTTTTGTTCTCTTCCTAAGAAAAGTATACTAAAAATAAATAAAATAAAAAACACATATGAATATCATCTGGTCAAAATGTATTCTTGCTAAATTAAAGCACTGACTTCATAAAAAAATGAACAAAATAAATAAATAAATAAAATATTATACTGAGCCCAAGTTTTTAACTAGCAGTGTATTGAGTATTTATTAAACAGAGATTCAAATGTGACTCACTGCGTGGCAGGGTGAAATACCCTTGTGGAGAAGGGTCCCAACATTTGGCCACAGTCAGGGTGATGGGTCTAAGAGGATTCAAGTGACAATACAACGTTGCAGGTTACAGATTTCTATGTACAAATGTATTTTTTTCAATCATAATATGCCACACTCTGTAGTTCTACAGTAAACCTTAAAGCGAATGATTGCATTTACAAAAACATTAGTGGGATACCAACGGGCCCAGTTCAGTTTTCTGAGCCTTTATTAATTGTGAAAACACTTGGATGATAAAACACACAGCTAAACCTCCATATAAATCACTATGTATTTTTTGTGCTTCATTCTGTTGTACTAGTAGAGCTGGATGGTATGACGGTATTATTATTATTATTATTATTATTATTTATTTTATTTAGCCAGAAGATCACATTGGGAGCTGTATATGGTTACCATGGAATGAAATGTGTACCATAAGCAATTTTTTTTCCTATTCCGTATATACTGTGAAATGCAAATAAGTGGGCGTGGCCAACTCACATGCAGCATGAGTGAGGCTGAGAAAGACACTCCATGAGAGGACACTAGGCATGGGACAATAACCGGTTTAAGGTTTGCCGCAGTTTGGAAAAGTCAAGGTTTTAAAACCGCCAAAATTTTCAGCAATACCATTCCTACGGTATATGCAAGTTTTTTGTTTTTTTTTTAACATGTTTTTCACAACTTTTTTTTACAGCAACAGTATCTTCAGCAGAAAAGGAACCTCTCCATCAAAAGCTACTGGTTCAAAATATTTTAAATGTTTCCTAAAAAAAATATATATTCTGTTCAATGGGGGGAAAGTTGTTGTTTTTTACCCAGATATTGAAAAAGAAGTGATTTTGGAGCAGTAATCACAATACTCTGATATTTTTATCCAAGGTTATCATACCGTAAAAATCTTATACCAACCCATGCCTAGAGGAGACTGGCATTTTCGCTATTTGTTTTTAACAAGTAATGATCACTCATTTTAAATATTTATACAAGAACTGAAATTCTTTATATTTTGATTTAGTTTGATATTTCCTTAAAGTGTTTACATATTTTAATTTCCATATCTAAGCCTTCTTTTTGCTGTTACTTACTTGGGATATATTTTATTTCATTGAGAAGATTACTTGAAGATTAAATGTTTATTATGTTCTTATGTATTATGTACTTAAGAAATGTTTTTAATGATAAGGTCTTTCCACATAAGTGAGAAATGTGACATACAGTGGAATTAGTCTAAAGTCTCTAAAGTCTCATCTAAAGGTTAAAAATAAAATGCAAAATAATCAAATAAGAAATCAAGTCATTTTCTTTTCTTAAATATCCAATCTTGTGTACTATATAAAGCACTATTGTACATTTTCTGGAATAACTAACTTTATTTAAAATCAAAACCATACCCTTACAGATATAGTTACCGTGAAATTAACTTTCTCATACAGTGAAATATAATTTTGGTCATACCGCCCAGCCCTATGTACTAGCAATAAAAACATGTCCCCAAAAGAACATACCAAAAAGTAAATAGGAGATTGAACATTTTTCAAATAGAGAACTTGTGAGGACTCAAATGCAATTTTTATAGGCTCACCCAGGTTTGTGGACAATCTCACGCAGCACCCGGACCGCATCATCATTACTCATGTTCTCGAAGTTTATATCATTCACCTGCACAGAAAAAAACACCAACAACAGTAAATCAAGCTGTTTAACAGACATTAAGACAGACGTAAATCTGCCCTGCAGCAGTGAAAGTACTAATCTTTTGTTTACAGGTAATTACTAGTGAAAGAATCGCAATGTGTTTGGGTGTAGCTAAAGTACATGCCGTCGAATTTACTACCAAGCCATTGAAGTCTAACAGGAATTAAAACCACATTTACGTCAGTCACCAGATCATCCCGTCCTCCATCCTGTACATACTGTATAATGACAGATCTTACCCGGTTTCTGACATCCTTGCACTAATCAGTTTTCTTCTTCTTATAAATGCACACACACACACCTGCAGCAGCATGTCTCCAGGCTCAATACGTCCATCTGCAGCTACAGCTCCTCCCTTCATAATAGAGCCGATGTAGATTCCCCCATCTCCTCTCTCATTGCTCTGACCCACGATACTGATGCCCAAGAAATTATACTTCTCTATTGGACACACAAACAGATGGAGCACAGATTATGAATTAAACACAACTCATATTTAATCAATAGTAGGAAAGCACAGGCCATATTAAAAGAGAATATGACAGAGCTGGTATAAATCTATATATGCCACTGACCCATGTTAAGAGTGACTGTAATAATGTTGAGGGACATGGTTGAATCAGTCACACTGCTAAAAGAGGAAGCCTGTGAAGCAAAACAATCAACAACTCAGTAAAAGAGAGTATTATTTCATTTATTTGAATCACTTTCATATGAAAAACAAAGTGATCAGACTTTCATGCTGCAATTGTTTGTCGATAAGCACACATAGGCATATCAGCAACAAAATTGAGTCCCAAAAAGTGTTCGGTGTGTAAAAAAAAACATCAAATGTATTTTACCCAACCTTTTTTTGTCACTGATAGAATTTTTGTAGTTTATTTGACAAAAACATGAGTCTTCTTAAGACTTATATTCATATTTAAACACACCTACATGAAGCACCTCATATATGATGAACACTAAATAGTTTGGATTAAGAACAACTGTTAGGTTAAAGGGATAGTTCACCCCGAAATGAACACTTCGTCATGATTTACTCACACTCACATTGTTCTAAACTTTTAGAAAAATCTAGAGGGTTCCCACACTTTCATGAACAGCAGATTCAAGGACTTTTTGAAGCCCCGTTATTTTAAATCAAGCAAACTTTTCAATTCATATCCCAGCATATGTAGTGGTATGAAAGTCCTTACCGCACTTAACATTTCACCTACACTTAATAAGCAAGTTAAACATGTCAATGAGTAATTTTCAAATATGTTTTGATCTTTTTAAACGGTCATGTTCAACAAAATGCAATCAAATTTGTTGAATTCAATACTGGTAATATTAATAAATAAATAATAAAATATATTAATGTTAATCAATATTAATAAAATGTGGTGCTGTCGCCTCACAGCAAGAAGGTCGCTGGTTGGAGCCCCGGCTGGGTCAGTTGGTATTTCTGTGTGGACTTCGCATGTTCTCCCAGCGTTCGCGTGGGTTTCCTCCAGGTGCTCCAGTTTTCCCCACAAGTCCAAAAACATGTGCTATAAGTGAATTGGGCAAGCTAAAGTTGTCCGTAGTGTATGTGTGAATGAGAGTGTATATGGATGTTTCCCAGTGATGGGTTGCAGCTGGAAGGGCATCTGCTGTGTAAAACATATGCTGGATAAGTTGGCGCTTCATTCCGCTCTGGCGACCCCAGATTAATAAAGGGACTATGCCGAAAAGAAAATGAATGGATGAATATTAATAAAATGTGCGTTATTTGTCAGTGGTCTTGTAAAAGATTAAAAATTTTTTTTTAATACGAATTTCTTTGAGAATTGAGTGCAATTGTTGAAATAAAACCATAAACAAATTGTAATTCAAATTTAATCCACGCACTTTTAAGCACCTGTGTTTGTTTTTAAGTACTTTCCAGGCCTTGAATACACATGTCAGAAATTAAAGTACTTTCAAGAAGTGTGGGAACCCTGCTTTCTTCTGTTGACCACAAAATAAGATATTCTGAAAAATGCTGAAAATAGCAGACACTCTCTCATCCATAGCGGAAACAAAAAATACTATGGAAGTCAAATGCTGTGTTATCAACATTTCTCAGTATATTTTCCACAAACAGGTCTGTAACAAATGGAAGATGAGGAAATGACAGAATTGTTAAATCGCATGGGTGTTTCTTACCCTCTCCAGTCGTGGCCGCTGTTTCCGGCGTCTGCGGTGGCGTTTGAGCAATCTAGATGCTGTGCTTTGTTCAGTGGAGCTGCTGAACCTGATCACAAACATTCAGCACAATAAACATTCAGATCTAATGCTCAACCTAAAATACTACATTTTCATTTGCTTTTGGTTCAGGATCCAGATTTCATCCTAATAGATACCAAGTGGCAAAACAGCATAAATATAGCTCAATATAAGTTTTTCTATTGAATGTTTAACTTTTTACAAATAAGTGTCTAATTAAAACCAGATGCTAAGAATTTTTCTTCACTATTGTAATAGTACATATTTAACTGAGAGAGAGAGTTTGGAATTTATTGCCTTATCAGCTTCTCTAACTTTTTTATAGCAAAACCAGATCAAATGTACATTTTATAAATATAAATTTTCTATAATAATAAAGAATTATAACAACAAAAAGACATTGACAGTGATAAACATTATAAAAAAAGATAAAATACATAAGAAGAATATTTATAGTGAGTTTTTTAGATATTTTATATCTAAAACAGTTTTTAAACCTTTAACTATTTCACCAAGAAAAAAATGTTTGGAAAAAAACGCATTTCTTAACTGCTAATGTCACTAGTTAACACACTGAATGGATTTTTTTCAAGACATCCCATAAATTCTAAAATATCAGCCTCTGTCAAATTGTTGATATGTTGGTTTATGTTAAAAGTACCAGGCTTAATACATTTACTATAAAAAATGTGAAAATATGTAAGTGTAAGACCAATTTATTACAAAAAAATAAAATTAAAAATGTTTATAATTAAACATGTTAAAAACCGTTTGGTAGAGGGACAGTCAAATGGTTAGGGTTTAGGTTTGATAAAAACTGTACAATTTTCACAGGATTCACATTATAAAGCGTTTCATTTAAAGTCTCTCCAGATAAAAATGGTTGTCTGATAACATTAAAAATAGGGCATTCCACAAGTATGGGTTCAACAGTTTAGTTTCTGTTGCAATATTGACACTTTGGGGTTCTCCTATAAGTAATATGTGCAATACTTTCTCATACGCACTTGTACACAGCACCTTATATCAATATACAATGCAATACTTTCTACATTCGCACTTGTACACAGCACCTTATAACCTGTATATTATAACAATCTGTACATACAACTCAACATCCAGGTTTCTTCACTAACCGCATCTGTTTAATGTTTATCTTTTTTTATTATTATTATTTTATTTTTTCAGATTTATTTTGTGTTGTCACTTTATGTACACTGGAAGCTTCTGTAGCCAAAACAAATTCCTTGTGTGTGTGAAGCACACTTGGCAATAAAACTGATTCTGATTCTGAAGTAAATGTCTAGGAGTGAGGCTTGTGTGTCCGATATGGCATCTTGTGTAAACCATATCTAAGTGAAAATGGCTTCTTGAAAAAAATGTTGAACAGGATTTCATATTGTTTTTCAAGAACTGACTGGATTGCTGTGGATTGATATTGCTGTGAGTGACAGGCTATTGTCCCGCCCTTCTGCTGAATATGAATCAGCTAAATTAATTTTAAAATAAAGCAAACCGCAAGCACACAAATAATTTATAACAAAAATAGTCAAATTGCATAAGTATGAAGTGAATTAAGAATAGTTGATTTTGATTTTAATATAAAGTTTAATCTATTCTGTCAAAATGTCATCAAAATATAAAAGATTGCTTCAAAATCATATCAAAAGTGCTTCAGAGGTAGTTAATGTGTCGGTGCTCTTTGGGTAAGGGTTCAAAAAGATAAACAATGAAATCCAAGACACTCAAAGTGAATTTTTTTTTTTAAGCCTTTTTTAACATGGCTATTCTATAAAACAGCACCTACGCATTTCGCCAGTATAGGCTTCAATAAAATATAGTTCAAGAGTTCCCACTTAGATATGCTTGGTGTATAAAGCAGGTTTGGCATGCTGTCCCGGGAGAGAACCCTGAGCTCGGAGATATTTGAGCCCAGGGCTACCGCCCGGTCGATAAGCATATCAGGAGATCCGAGATCAGGTAGGTCTCGAGAGCTCCCCCTTTAGAAAAGGGAGGAAAAGGAGGAGAAGGGGTGGAAGGGGGGATTCTTCCAAACGAAGATAGAAACAGTAGGGAGAAAATGATCCATTTATAGTAAACTAGGATCACTCTGATTGGATTATTACTGATTACAGATGAGTGGCCAGACGTGCTCAATCATATCACGTGCTCCTCTCGAAATTGGTTTATGAAACTTCACGTTTTAATCAAGGCTTCTTACATTTTTTCACTTTTCAAGTGCCTTGGACTTATGATAAAATATGGCTTTTGGTATACACATTTTATTCTAATTCGTTGCATTCAGCGGCTGATTTTCAATGAAAAATAGAATGTGTTTTCTTTGATTTACACAACAACAGTGTTTTGGGGTCACAAAATGCAAATTGGCTCAAATATTTAAAGGTGATACTTGAAAAAAAAAAATGACATCACAAAATGTCCTCTGACCTGCTCATGGTATCATCGTCATCGGAGTCGCAGAAGCTTGTGGTGTCCAGTTCACTGCTCATCACTGTTGTAGCGCTCTCATATCCAGCCAGGTGTCTGTCCAAACGGGACTGTCCATTCATACGTGGCCCTAAAACAAAAAAAAGATCCAGCAAAATGAACGTGGATTGCTTTGTCAACACAACAGCTCTCAAAAAGAATTATGTAATGTCAAACAAGCAAGGCGAAACATACCATGTGGCTCCAAGCTCTCTCTGGGTCGAGGTCTTTCTCTCCTGAAAGACACGACTGACTCGGTCTCTGTCTGATCATCTAAAGACTCCAGGCTGCCTGTGGTGTTGGGACTACACACACACACACACACAATACAGTGATTTACATTCAAGACACATCTGTACATCTTTGCATGCTGAGAGATCTTAAAATTTTTAAAAGCCAGCTGTCTTTAGCAATCCAGTCTCTGATACGAAACTGAGCTAGAGAGAGCTACACCGGAGAAAACGAATATGACCTTCATAATCAAAAGACTTTATTTTCATTAACAAAATATATGGCTCTTAATTCTTAGATAATTTCAATTAAAAACAAAAAGCGTACATTCATCAAACTACATTGCACCAATTCATTCAATTCATTTTGAATTGCACATACCCACTGTACATACACATTTGTAATTAAGTTCATCTATCGGCACACTTCTGATTATTAATAGCACCAGTACATATATGAATCTATTGTAAATGTCTGAACATAGTTAATACATCCTATAAATAATGTTCATAGTACATCCATCTGTAAATATCACCATAGTTTTTCTATAATTGCACTTTATAACGTACACCTATATCTGCACTGCACTCCTGGTTAGACCTAAACTGCATTTGTTGCCTTGTACTTGTACATGTGAAATGACAAAGTTGAATCTAATCTAATCTAACTCCTTTTAGAGATTCACAGACAATTCAATTTAACCACACTGTCTTGCTTCATTATTGATTGGATTTAAACAGTAGTATTAAGGAACATTATCATTTATAACAACTGTTTTATCATTAACCAATGTTAAACTGTCATATTTTTCTTACTCTTTCACAAGGTGCCACAGACTTTTAGAAAAGTTTTTGTATCTTATTTCAAAGCATGTCTTTGTAATATTTTAAGGTTATCCATTTTGGTGAACTGTACAACACATGATCCTTCCTCTGCTCCTTAAACTTCAAAGTTCATTATTTGTGGACGATCATAGAAATAATATTCAGTATTTTGCAGTAATCCTTGCACTACTCAAGAGCAATAGGGATTCATTTAGTCTTGCCTTTATTTATTTATAACTTTCAAAATACAGGTCACCATTTACACGCATCTTAAAAATCATAAAAAAGCAAAAAATAAATAATTAAATGAATAAATGTTATTTAATGCTTATTGGTAATGAAAGCATCACCTATATTTTACAGCAAACTTTTATTTTATCCTAGAAAACAATTTTTTTAACTTATTTTGAATAATCTATTATACAATTTAATTGTTTGATATGTGCGAAGGAAAATATCTATACAACATAGCATCACAATATTTTCTGTTGCAATACTATACTGATACACCGACACCCATAACATTTTACCACCAATATTCTATTATACCTTTTGGTTTAATAACAAAATCTGTTTTTTTGTTTTTTTACAGTACACTAGATGATGTTGGTTTTTTTGTTGTGCTTGTACATATTCATCATGCAGTAAGATAGTCAAATACAGGTGCCTCATCATAGAAAGGTGGAAGGCAAAGTGGAAAGGTGCATGCAGCAATTATGACAGCTTTTCATTAAAGTGTTGCTCAATTTCTCTGCTTGACAATCCCATTTTGCACTGCAGCAATAAAACTAATCTGAGAAATGTTTTGTTTATTATGCATATAAGTTTCTGATGCTCTGATACATCGCCCATACATAAAAAACAATTCAGCAGCATTTTAGCTGATTGTTCAACATCTCTATTTCTATTGAAGATGTGAGTGTCAGAATGGTTAAAAACATTATAGTATTTAATATAAATTACTTTAGTATATTTTCATGTGGGTGTCTGACAAACTGAAAATAGATCTGGTAGCAGATATAGCAGCCTCTGTTACTTTTTAACTTTTCTGTTAACATTTATTATTATTCATTTGTTTGTTTAGGATGTGCGTTTTCACATTCTGATTCCAATGCCTAAATATTAAATTATTAAAATGACTGTAATTAAATTAAATATACTTAAGTATAAAATATCATTTGTTCTTTGGATGAGTACACTTGCTTTATGATACTATTATATTGTCATTTTGCCATTATATAATGAGTGGCATAAATGGTCTTATTGTCAATATGACAATAATATCGTTTATCGCAATGTATTTTGGCGCGATATATATCACACAACAAAAAACAGATATGGTGACAGGCCTATTGCTGACATTCTCATGAGCAGGTATGGTATGAAAAATCAGACGGCTGCTTCTCACTAAGGGCTATTCTAATGAGCGAGAGATTTTCACTATTGGGTGGGATTTTCCCCTGTGATAACATGTACAAAGAGGGAATGTCAATCAAAATGTTTCTGCAGACTTGAGATTATAAAAAATAGTATTAATTAATTTGAAACATTAAAGGCTGGCTATGTTGTCACAGAACAGTGTTTAAACAGCTTATAGAAGTGATTTTTGCTTAATAGGATGATGCCAATGTTTTCCTTTAGAGATAAATTGGGAAAAGCTAATAAATTTCAATATATAGCAGATATCAGAATATATTAATATATGGCAATAACATTGCATCATCACACAAGTATCGTGATAATATTGTATAGTAGGGACATTTCCACCCATTCTGCTTGGAAATGCAATTACTCACAAATGCAGCTTCAGGGAAGGCCGTTGGAACACGCATTCATAATATTAAAAACTCAAGAGTACACCTTCATACAGTAACCACATAATGAGATTCACAGTAACGTACTGGAAGGAAGGGGGTCTGGAGTCTCCAATGCCCGCCATCCTCTCAGCAGGAGGTGGAGGCAGGGGTGGAGGGGGAGGTGAGGGCTGAGACGGGACCTCTACTGGAGGAGCTACAGGCTCTGCTGCAGGGGTATCCGAGGACACCAGCTAACAAACACACAGAGAGAAATAGAGAGAGAGAGAGAAAATGATCCACTAAAAACAAGCAACTAAAAAGAACTAAGAGGAAAAGATCTAATGACAGTAATAACACAAATTATATTGTCCCCATCACATACTCCTGAAGCTCATTGAGAAAGGTAAAACTGATCGCGCACTGCTTCAGGTCAAACATATCAAGTGTCTGAGTTTTTACGTAACTACGAATTAAATCAACAACACCAAGCTGGAGACGTAAAAGCAGACAAAAAAACTCTATTCAGGCTTGTCTGGAGTTTAAACAGAAATGTAAGGGAAATGTTTACTTCATGAGAGAAGGAAAAAAAACATCAATAATCTTCCCAATCTCAGTACGCTACAGTGTTAAAGTTCAAGTCGTGTACTTGACAAGAGAAAGAAACCTCAACAGTGTCATAACAGGCAGCGTACAGTATCACTGCATGGCCTTTCTTCATGCTAATGTATGCTCAGTTGCATTGTAGCCACTCTCTCAAGAGACCTGGAGCCATCGTGACGGTGGTCTACTGTTTCCATCTCAGAGGCTCTAGTTTCGTCCAGGCCTTTTGACTTAAGCACCTGCCTTTCTTTGAGGGCTTTTAGATGAGGCTGGATTTCAGTCTCCGTGTGAAGCGCTTCACACAAACACACACACTTAGGATTCTTTAAAGATTCACTGTGACATGAATTAAAAACAGGCCTGTTACGCGTCACTACAGGATGTGGAGATTTGGTTAAAGTAAAGGTACTGATCAAAATTAAATCTCAAAATATTAGCATTTTGATAATGAGAATTAACTACAGCTTGCATATTTCTGTATTGAGATCTCGGATGGTTTAGGCTTGTCACAGACATCCCAAGTTGGGAAAAGTAATTTCAGGGGAGACAGAGATGATATGCGGGAGATGTGTGGGGCGCAACGTATCTGAAAACCAGGGATTGGAGGGATGGAGGAGCGCAACGTATCTGAAAAGCAGGGAGGGATACGGTGGAGAGGGGTGTGCGATGTATTAGAGGACCGGGCGGAAGACACGCGCCTTCTGGGAGATTATCATTCGTTTACGGGCATCCGGGATTCTCCCGCAAAATTTTTTCGAGAGACTTGGGATGTCTGCTGTCATGGATAAATAAATGACACTAAATCTAGCTGTACAATGAGTCAAAATTAAATTAATCGATAGCTGTTATTGTCATGCACATCACGCCAAGAAAGCATGGTTGTGTGACCAGTAGTAAATGTCCTCTGCAGGCCAGGGGGCGCTCTTGCATGGAAACTCCAAACACCCATGAAGAAGAAACCCAGGAAATTGTCCCTCTTCCCAGCAGGGAAAAGGTTGTTGCTAGATCAGATATTGTTGTGGCTGAAATTATGATTTGATAAACTACACAGCTTCCCAGTATTCGCAGTTGCTGCTAGACTGGATACGGTTGCACCGGAAGTTAACAAGAATTATTTCTATTATTTAATAAATTTCACATTTATTGTGTTTTATTAACGTCTACCCTCACCCCAACCCTAAACCCAACCATCAAAGCAATGTAAAAACAGCAGTTGTATTGAGTATTTTTTATGTTATCTTTAATGCCCATAGCCATATCACCCTGCAGCCCAAGATCAGTTACTCACTGGAGCTATGCAGGGCTGAGTCTGGTCGGTATCTGGATGGGAGACCACAAGGGAAAACTAGGTTGCTGTCAGAAGTGGTGTTAGAGAGGCCAGCAGGGGGTGCACAACCTACAGTCTGTGTGAGTCCTAATGCCCCAGTAAGGTGAATTGTCAGTAAGCGGCATCTTTCGGATAAGACGTTAAACCGAGGTGCTGACTCTTTGTGGTTATTAAAAATCCTATGGCACTTCTCGTAAATAGTAGGGGTGTAACACCGGTATCCTGGCCACATTCCCTCCATGGGTTCTTACCATCATGGCCTCCAAATCATCCCCATCCACTGAACTGGCTCTATTACTGTCTGTCCACTCCTATTATAGCTGGTGTGTGGTGAGAGAACTGGCGCCGTTGGTCCTGTGGCTGCCGTTGCATCATCCATGTGGATGCTGCACACTGGTGATGGTGTGGAGAGACCCCACTCATGATTGTGAATCGCTTTGGGTGTATGGCCATACACGATAAATGCGCTATAAAAATACACATTACTTACTTAATTACTTAAATTACGCAATAAATTGTTTTAGGTTTTTTTGTTTACCCCCACCCCAACCCTAAACCAAACTGTCAAAGTACTGTAAAAATATTCATTATTGTTATACAGTGTCAAAAATGCTGCTATATTGATGTGCATATTGCACTTCCGGCCAGCCGTGTGTCAAATCTACACTTTTCCCAGGGAAAATCACCAACAATCAATAACACTTAATTATATGGTGTCGAGGCTTCACAATCAAATAATGTTGTTACAATGGAAGTCAGCGAGACAAAAACTGCCAAGAACGTAATAAATCGGCCCATAATGTTTTGTTGTATTATTTAAAAATTTCAAAGTCCAGGCATCAAAATTGCGACCGTTTTAGTCGCATATGCGCCCGAAATTTAATCTATGCAACCTCAAAATATATTTGTGAGCATTTGTGCATAAAATTGTTGTCGTGTGACCAGTTTTTACAGCAAAATGTTCACCACATGCGTGGAATTAGGAGGTATTCACACATTAAGCATCTTTGCAAACTAATATTGCAGCTTGTGAAAAGACCGTTAATGCTATTAAGATGACGAATGCAAATAATAAGTTATATGTCAATTTCATCTGTGCAATATCAGACACCACCTGTGAGAACAGCACAGTTATTATTGTTAATTCAGTTCATCTCATTAACGTCAAGCAGGGCCAGTGAGCGCATGCAGATTTTTGTTTATTTGTTAGTTTTGATTAGTGTTGATTTCAAATGCAATAAATCTGTTAATATCTCATCAAGTGCTCATCATTTTTGGTGGGTGCGACTAAATTTTGTCTGGTGCGCCTACATTTCTGAAGTTAGGAGCACTGGTCTTTTCACAAATTGTGTCAAAATAAGGGTTGTCGCCAAAAATTGTTCCATTTGCTCAAACAGAAAAAGTTGGGGCTGAACTAAAACTCAACACAACCACATAGTGAATCAAAATGTCCCCATAAGGGTTAAAGATTTAATTGCTTTCATTGATTCAACGTAATTAATAATCACACAACTACGGAATCATCTTATGGAAAGATTTATTTCAAACACTGTTATGAATTTATGGAGTGAGGTTGGAGTAAAGTATGTTATTAAATGTGGGATTTTAACATACTTTCAGATGTAGCAGTAGTTCACAGAGAGCTTACACGAAGCTGCCATTATCGCAGAATGTTTTCGTAATCGCCTGAATATATTATATGCAATTATGAATGTGACTTTGGGTAGTTTGTCAGGAAACTATGGCTTGGTGTAGTAAATGTTGCTCCATCTGAAAGCATGTGCTAGAGGCAGAATTGGCTCAGCTGACAAAATGAGCAAACTATCACCTTCAATTAAACGTGCACATCTAACTAATTTTTTTTCACGTCTAACTATATAATTTACTGATTAATGTATTCAAATAATCTGTTCAAAACATTCTTTGCTTTTATAACTAGAGCAATTTTTACACAGCAAAGGCGTCACAGAAACCAAACCTGACTTGACATAAAACCACAGCAATGATACAGACCATTTAATGTGGTTCTAAAGTGCTATAAATGCATTTACATCGGAATTAAAATGATGGAAACTATACCTCTTAAAATAAATAGTACAATTATAAAAGTAGTTTCCACAAAAACAAATGCTTTTTTATATTAAATAACTGTTAATATATATAACAGTAAATAAATAAAAACAACATTTCATAATGACATTAAATTTGAAGCACGTGCTATCGTTCACTGGACAGTTTGTTCAGACATTAAAAGGCAAATCCTCTGCAAAAAAAAGGAGAGCCGACATGAACGAAACGGAATGGACAGAGTAAGGAAGGATTTGAGGATGATGGGAAACCATATTTGAATCAAAGAGGAGAACAAAAATCAGCGAAAAATCCATCGAAAGAGGTGAGTGGAAGAATTTTAAATATAATAATAATAATAATAATAATCTTGAAAAATATCCTTATTATTAAACTGCAGTTTCTGTTACTGTATTAAAAGTAAAACAAAGGAATCAGATGTTTATCTATTGATGCGATCCAAGACCTGTGAAGAAATGATGCCAAGGTATCCATAATCCTGGACCAGGCCGTATCCTGAGCTGATGCTGTGGTGGTCATGGAGGAGGGGAGTGCATGAGACTGATTCCTGAAAGACGACAGTGACAGACGAGTCCCTGCACTGATCCTGTGGGGCAGTCTGATCACCCCCCAGTGACCTACTCACACCTGCAGTTCTCCACGATGGACGTCCAGCGTTCTCCAACCTCCGGCACCTAGACTGCAGCTCCACACAGGAAGTTTGGCCAGATAAAAAATGGTCGTGCCCAACAGAGCCTGGTTTCTCTCTAGGTTTTTTTTTCCTTCACTTCGTCATTTAACGAAGTTTGTTCCTTGCCACTGTCGCCACTGGCTTGCTTGGTTTGGGACTTACGGAGCTGCGCATCGATGGATTTGCTCTTCAGTGTTTGAACTTTCAGCAATGAAATTTAAACCACACTGAACTGAACTGTAAAAACTCTGAAAATTGGACTTTACTAGAACTTCTATGTTAAGCTACTTTGACACAATCTACACTGTAAAAGCGCTATATAAATAAACATAAATTGAAAACATGAATCTTTAGTGGTTTAAAGTGATTTGATGAATTGGAGTTATACTGACCACACTAACTGGACATATACTGTTCTTCCACATTTGAGAAATATATATCACAATAATTTGATTTTAAAAAGCCAACACTGAAAAATGTGATCTCCTTAGAATTGAGAAGCTTTCGTTGTCCATCTTCGGGTAAAATAAAAATATTTAATATAATGTTCACAATCCAAATGAAAAAAAATCTTAGATTATATGGTTCTTTGTCTCAAGGCCTCAAATGTGATTTTTTAAATTTATTTCTGAAGTATATTAAAAAAATTATACAAAGACATTAATAATAACTTAACATACAAAACCAAAAATATTTCACTTCTGTGTAATGATTTAGAGCCTAAAGTAGCCTAATTTGTTTAACTCCATTTTTGAGAGTATTGAGATATTTGCTTATTCATCTGCTTAAATGTTTAGCAAAAGTTGTTTATTTACAAGGCACAGAATTTAGTGTCAACAAAAATCATAAGATAACTACAGTCCATTTGGTCTTTATATAAGAAATTTGAATGAATTATGACCCATTTAAACGGAACAGTCTACGTGACCGGGCTTGTCTTGCAACTAAAGCTTGTATAATGCGCATCTCCTTATTTATAGGCAAAAACATTTAAGATTTTTGAGCTTGGCCCTAACCTGCATCTTATCTCTTCACACACTGTGAAGTCAAGGTCTCTCTAAAAAAAAAAAGAATAGAAACCCATTTATGCTCGTGACATTTTGCTGGTTTTTCTTCCTCTGCTCTTATTAAATAAGACTTTTTTTACTTTGTGTCTGACCAGATATTTCCCCTATTGCTAGTCATTTTTCTAAATTAACAAGCTAAAACAAACTGAGCTTACTTATATTGTAGGCAACTTGTTTTTTGGTTTGAACAGACAGGTGTCATTTGGGTTGCAATGACTACGAGAACAGCGCTGTTTAACATTTCATTTACACTGACACTGAACATTAGGTTGCCTTTGATACTAAGGACTTAGGTGGGTCAAACCCGGCGTATTTTAGGTTAGAGTTAGAGAGTTGGACGTGGGATTCAAAAAAGGTTGCAGGTTCAAGACCTAGCACCAGCTGGAATTGTAGAGAATACAATCAACAATGCAACTAGAGGGCATTTTTGAAAAGTTTCAATGTTTGCACTTTAAAGAAAAAACAAGAACAGTTATGACGCTAGCGTATCTCTCAGTAAAACATTTGTTTAGGGAAAAACATGCAAGTAAGAGAGAACAGGAATAGTTCTTACCCAGGAGACAACTCTTCCGTTGAAGCATGGCAGCTTGGCACTGTCATCGGAGATCTCTTCCTTCACCACCCTGAGACACAAATTATCAAAGCAAAACAGAATAAAAATTAAAGATCACATATTTGACAGGCATGATTTCTCCAAATTTTAAAATCCAAAATGAGGAGGCCGATTGTAAATTCTCAATTTATAGTTTTTTCTAAATGTTTTCAATTTATATAGTATATTTGTTTAAATTTGTCTTCATTTTCATCTCATTGTGCAAACGGAAATTGACTATTGGTCAAAATTTAAAGTAAAAAGGTGTCATTTATTCAGAGCATAAAAGTTGAAATGACAATGCTTGTATTCATGTTTAGACAAAATAATACCAATGCTTTAACATCAGAAACAGTATTATTCATTCCTTTTAAGAGAAATAGCACAGATATCATACACAAGCCATTAAACCAGAGGGCTCAATCATAAATATGTTTTATTTTTCTGTTGACTAATTGTGCCAGTACTTTTCTTTACTTTACTCACATTTAGCTTTACCAATGCTGGTTGACATGGGTCTGAAATGTCATTATTTTTGTTAATAGTCAACATTTCTTCATATAAAAAAAGCAAGCTGGAAAACTTTGAACTTTGCACAAAATTGATGAAAATGATGGCATTAAATGCAAAACATTCACTACTTATTAATAGTTTACAGTCAGGACAAATTCTTTAAATTATTAATATCTATAATTAACAAATTCATTTCTTCTGGATAAAATACAAAATACTTCTATTACAAAAAAAAAACTTTCATTAAAAGGATCCTGAAAACCCACACTTGATTCTGTTCGTACAGTACTGAGAACGAACATCACATCTTACAAAAGTATCCAAGGCTCATCACAAGTATCTAGTTAGCTAGCTAAATAACATTATCTTGTTAAAGATTCAGCAGTATTCCCACTGCCATAATAATGCAGAATACAGCACAGAATGATCTCTTGTCATAAAAATGGATGCACAAACCCAACGGATGTGAAATTTTCAGCATGCAACACTGGCCTGAATAGGGTGAGTGACAGTTCTGTCAACCAGCCAGATACCAACTGACAAACATTGATAATGAGAGTTAGGGACATAAATATATACATGTTTCAGCTAAATTAATAATGATTTTGGCCTTAGGAACTACCACTATTAACTCATAATAATACACGGTATATACAGAAATCGGAGAGTGAAATCCAATACCTTTTAAGACTTTTTTTAAGGGTGCACTGCACTCACACTGTGTTATCCAAACCGTGCCCAGACACAATTCCCGGTTAATTTGACAAGTGTGAGTGCTCCGAATCAGGCCCAGGCACAGTTCAGTTGGCCGGCCCTGGCCCAGTTGGAAGAGGTGTGCCACAGCACGGTTCGAAACTGAAGATGCAATGTCACTTTTAAGGGACTGTTTATTATGGATTTATAAATCATTCTTACATTTCAATGAACGCGAACTGTCATAGTTTATTAAAGACGCAAAGCCCATGCTGTACGTCAGCTGCACCTTCATCAAACATCCTAATACGTGCAGCACGATGACTTTCCTGATAATTTATGAGACTCAAAAGTGGTGGATCTGTTCGGCAAAATATTTGACTGCAGTCACTAAAGCAATATAACTAAAGCAATCTTTACTATGCTGAGCGAGAGCACTTCTCTTCCTGTTTAACTGAACAGTCGCATCACCCATGACGCAAGCGTGCTCAGCTTTGGAAGGCAAAATGTAGTGTGAGGGCAGGCCGTCGGGGGAGAGGGGGACAATCGCACTTCGGCATGGTTCAAAGCAACTGTAACTAATGCGAGTATGCATTCTTTTTTTTTTTTTTTACTTTTTAAAACGTCATCGCCGCTTTAAGTTTTAATTGGTAACATTGCCAACATTTTAATTTGCAGTATATTTACTTCATTCAGGTAGTAAGAAACGAATCTTAAATTACAACATTATTTATATACTGAATAGCAATGCTAATCCAACAGGTGGAACCTATAAAACAGCAGGAATAGGCAACCTTTAGCAAACAATAGACCATTTTGAGGAATGTAAAAAATAACAATGGTCCTAACATATTTCCTGTTATAAATTTTCATTTCTATAGCTTCCGAGAAATTAGAAAAAGTTTGACATATTGATAAATAATGTTATGATTGCTGTTTTAACATAAAGTTCTGATTGGATTGCCTTTTGTTTTTACAGTTATGAAATAGTTTGACAGGAAATGTCAATGAGCCAATGGCATCACCATATTGAAATGGTCTATACATTGTATAATCTAAAGTAATACAAAATGTAATACCTTCTAACATAGTGATGTTAAAAGTATCAACTTTGGTACCGAACACGATACTTATAATAACACTACCTTGTAACACAGCATTTAAGACATTTTAATACTTTTTAAAGAGACTTTTTAATAGGCCTGCACAATTAATCATTTTTAAACCAAAATCGTGATTTAAAAGGGTGCGATTTTCAATTCAACTTTACTTCTATAGCGTTTTTACAATGTAGATTGTGTCAAAGCAACTTAACATAGAAGTTCTAGTAGATTGAAATGGTGTCAGTCCAGTTTTCAGAGTTTAGTTTAGTTCAAATTCGCAAAAGCTGCAATCATTTTGATGTGCTATCAAATACGGTAACATGCATATAGTTTTTGAAAGTTCTGTCAGTTCATAAGCACATATTCTGAACAATGTGTAAAGTGTAACAATCTAAATGTAAAGATTGCGTAGATTTTATAAAGGATATCTTTTAGGGATGCTCATTTAAATAAATTTTAGCAACCGACAACCGTTGCTTGTTAATTGAACATTAACTGCTAACTGATCAGATTAGAATTCTAATTATCCCTTAATAATAAAAAATAACAATATTTGCTGTGTCTATGTTGTGTCTGACACATTAAGGCTATTACATTTTAAAATATTGATTTATTTTAACATGCGAACAATGGCATAAATAACATTACCAACCAAACCTATATAGGATATCGGCCTATCATCAAATGTTTAAGAAGTTTTAAATAATCAGCATACTTTGATTATGCTTGATATGCTTGGCTGTTAAAACCCCCCTATCAAATCTGTAGCTCTTTTGTGAAATGGAAGTAAATCGTATTTTAAAATCGCAAATTTGATCAGCTAATTCACGATTCGTTTTTTTTTTTCTCCAAATTGTGGAGCCTGATTTTTTGTAAGATTTCTCTAAATTGATTTATCAACTTTTTATACATTGTAAGACCCCACGGACACCCCAATTACATCTTTTCGCTCTATCCTTTTATAACAAACAACAACAGTCCATTTCTCAAAGTGTGTGTTTTTAACATTGTAAAGTGGTATAGCTGAACAACTAAACTGTATTTTTCTATTATCTTAATTTTCTATTTATTATTAATATTATTATTTTTTATAATAACCTGACCTCTTGGCCAGGTCACCCTTGTAAACGGGATCTTAATCTCAATGGGTTTTTATCTGGTTAAATAAAGAAACATATAACATATATACACCCTGTAATATTAAATGAGTTTTTAGAAACTACTTTTTTTCGTCTTCTATTGTCTGAGTGTAAAAACCAATCCCAGCACTGCACATTTGCCTACATGACGCAACTCTACGCCGATTTCACAAAAGCACTTCCCAAAAGCAAAGCTCCATTTTAACGCTTGTGAAACAATCCCACCCCCAAGATCTCTAATGACGCTAATTAAGCCCAACAACTGTACTTGAATAACAACCCTTGACCTCTAACACAACCCACAGAAAAACACGCACTCAATCCACAGCCTCTCGTGAAAACCTGATTTCAACAAAACAAAAGCTCTTACAACAGAACGAGCTCAGGATGGCTAAATCTGCAGATTATGTTACAATTTGGCACGGCGAGCATGTGGATATTTATTTTAATTTGAACGATTTGCGCCTACACAGGCAGAGGAACAAGGTAGGAGAAATAAAACAACCCTGAAATCAGGTCTGTGCTCTTAAGCAGAGAGAATGTTAAGGGGCCCTAGAGAGAACCAAGGGGTCCCGGCTCCTTTCTCTCCCTCTCTCATTCACTCTCTTTCTGTTGATTCAATCCCAGACACTAAGCAAATGGCCCGTCTCCAACCTCCAACCATATCCCTCCTCAAACGTGGCCCAGAAACCCCAACCCGTCCCCTGCCACACACAGTCAGACTGACAGCTGGTTCTTCACACAGCAGCATCACAGCGCCTCACTCCTCCAGCATATCAGCTTACATTCACATGCAATGCCGTTCAACAATAACACACACACACGTCCACCCTTTGCCGCAATGCCAAAAACTGGCGAGACATGCAATCTACGGCAGCAAAGAGGATTCAGATTTTGTATTCCCAATAAAACCCACATAGACATATCAGACAGACATGTTGGCTTCAGAATTAGTAAATTGATCTAGTTATAAATCTGATAAATGTACATTGATGTCACCTTTTTATAGCACTGGAAATACTTTATTACTTGCTAAACGAATATAATGTCACTTCAAACACTCATTTGACACCAATTGTTCCTGGTATTTTCAAGGTTTATTTTTATCAATTTGATCACGAGTGGTCGACAATAAATATAGCTATAAACGAGGTCTAAACCATTTTGAACTTTAGGCCACCTTCAGAAAGGTTTGATCAGTTTCTGATCACTTTTGTAGTGTACACACTTATGTTTGGGTCGAAAGTATCCCAAAACCCACAAAAGATTACTTGCATTTGACCATTACGAGACATGTTGTGAGAAAAAGCACCAAAACAAGGTACTCGTGCTTCGGTGGCTGCCATTCACATTCCTGTTATATGCATGCTTTTCCACTCAATCACACGTTGTATAACATGGGTTTGTTCATTCAGTAGTAGGCATAGGCTGGTATAAGCTTCTGACAGTATGATAATCTTGGATAAAAATATGACGGTGTCACAATTTGACGGTATTGTGATTACATCTCTAAAATATGTTTTTTTTTTTAATGTCTGGGTAAAACTTTTTTCCCCTTTTGCACAGAATAAATTTTATTTTGAGAAACATTTTAAATATTTTGGAGCAGTGAACATGTCAGGATAAATAATTCAAATGAATCATTGACTTCTGCTGTCTTCATTAGTTTCTAAAACACAGATTTCTTCACAATTTAAAATGGCATCTTTGGATATCTTTTCTGCTGGAGATATTGTTTTCCTGAAAAACGTAAATAAAAAAAATCTTACACATACCTTAGGAAAGGTATAGCTGAAAAGTTTGGTGGTTTAAAAATACTTGCCTTTTCCAAACCACTTGAAAATGGTTATCGTCCCATGCCTATTACTCGCACTTCACACCAAAGCAATCTAACATCGTGTCTAAAGTACACGCAACGACACATAATAAAAGACATCTTTTTAGGGCTGGCCATATGGCAAAAATGCCATCTTGATAATTATTTTCTATATTAAACGATAAAAATATATGTTTCGATATCAGTTGGTAATGCTTCCAGATTTAAAAGAATATCACAACAATGACTGAAGCCACAAAGATTAGAGGGTCCATTAAATAGCATAACATATTTTCAGCCAATAAATCTTCGGTAGCCGAAATCCCGAATATCAACACACTTTTAGATTCCCATTGTTGCACATTTTTGCTCTTGTATCAATAAATGGTTAAAAAAAGGAAAGTCCAGAGGTTATCATTGTTGTTGACATAAATTTTAAATCGCAATTCGATTTTATAGGCCCAGCCCTACAGCTTTTCCATGTTAAAAGGAGTTTTTGTCCTAATCACCCATGGTGGTGAAATGCAAAGTTTCTATTTCTGCAACATCACAGCTGGAACAGCATAAACTTATTTTAAAAATGATCATATCAGATGCGGATTATGTGATTTATTTAGTGTTAAATGTTACCAGAATGAGTTTATAACATTTCATCTGACAATTATTGAACGCAGGAGCAGATTACCTCCGGTCTAGGAAATAAAAGAACTAGCTAACTTTTATATTTGTACTTAAAACACCACTTAAGCGACAATAGCCTAGTGGTTAGTGCGTCGACATATAGCACCCAGGTGCTCGCGGCAACCCGAGTTCGATTCCCGGCTCGAGATCCTTTGCCCATCCTTCCCCTCTCTCTGCTCCCCATACTTTCCTGTCTGTAAATCTACACTGTCCTATCAATAAAGGTGAAAACCCCTATTAAAATAATTATTTAAAAATATAATAATAATAATGTTATTGAGGTTTAGTATTCATTAATTATATTATAGAGCCAGAGCTAGTGAATTTCGGTAGTGAACATTTAAAAATGTCCATTTCCCGCTAACATAGAGCGCTGTTATCAGACACCGATAATTGGCAATTGTTTATTATAGCATATCAGTGCAGATCATACCAAGTGTGGTATGACAAATTGCTTGCCACATCACATGTTGTTAGGACACAGTGAAAAAGAATGAAGCGGAATGGGACAAGATAAGAGAGATGGATCTCAATGACGCACAAAAGCTGGGTTCCAAATGGCACACTATACACTATGCCCTTATCCAATATGTACTTATGCACTTACACACTCAACAGCGTAGTTTGTTTGTAGTGTTGTCCCAAATGGAACATTAATGGGTTTTTTTTACTAAGCGGAAATCCAAACCGGTTCCCTGAAGACGTTTGACGGTTGCTATATTAGTGAAATAAATTACCCAACTACCAAATAACACTTCCCGTGCATTTAACTGCATTCACCATCAAGAGGCGCTGTAATAACTCTCGTAGGAGAATTTTGCTTTCACAATCCAAAATAAATAAAGTAATCCGACATCAGGGTCCGAAAGCTCCGCACCTTCCGCTACGTGAGCAAAGCAGTGGCCATAGAGTGCGTGAAGTACCAACATCCCACACTTCTTTATTACCGTTGAATAAGTGCATCATCTGGGTATTTAAAGTGCACTTATTCTGTTTAGAGATTTAAGTGTGAATGCACTGCTTACACTATTTATACTACAAAATGGCGTAGAATAGTACATATGTATGCGATTTGGTACGCACCTATACATAAGGGGTCACTAAAGATGCATGTAAATACCAGGTGGAAACGGTAATGCATCTCTGCAATCAGATCACTGAAAACCTATGGTATTACCAGGTAGAAGCACAGGGCTCCAGACTAACATTTGAGAGAACTGGGACTGGTGCCCATAAATTATACTAATGGTGTCACCAACACATGTATCTCTCATATGCAACAGTATGTCATCACTTATCAGTTTGGCAAATTGATGTTGTCACCAAATCACATTAATTACAAAGTTATACCAGTAGGTGGCAACAAACTAACTTCATAAACACAAATCATCAATTAATTAAAAAAATATTAACAAGGGAAGCTTTCATTATTTTATTTCTTCATTCATATTAATATATTTTAATTTGTGATGTAATGATGAACTGCGAACTGCTAAAAATAATTTCAAAAACGTGACAACTCAAATCGTTTGAGATGCTAAACAAAACTCAATCAAATTGGAGTCTTATATTATTGAATCTGTAGGTGGAACTGACTGTATTTAGAAAATTCTATGTTGTATTTTCTGTTCATCTTGCCTCTGAACCAAGTAAGTGGAGTGCTGTTTTGTTTACAGGGGTAAACCCATGAAACATTATCATAGCTGTTCATAGCCACCGCCTGCTGGCAGAGAGTGAATCTGCTTATCATACAGCTCATCTGCTGTTTGCCTCAAAATCAGACCATACTGTTTTTCCTTCCAATTTGGAAATCCCATTAGCACCGACCTTCTCATGGGCAGTAATAAGTACAGACGTAATAAGTACTTTCCCGATCACACCCTTTACAGTCTCTTCAACATCATTTCTTGTCCAAATGCTGTGCTATCCCAATACAAGCAAAAACGCCAAAAATAACTTAGACTACAAACTGCATGTTTATTTGAATCATGATTAAAATGTGTTAATCAAAACCTTATGGTTTATATGAAGAGATTTATTTTGTTAAATTCAATTACACAAAGAAACAAACAAATGGTTCAATAAAAGAACACCTTTTCATGAAGTGTCTTTGGTATCATTTTGTTTAAAAAAAAATCTTGAGAAAAACCGTGAAATAAAAATCATGAATCGAATGGAATCATGACTTCAGAATTAATTACATCTAGGGCTGCGCAATACATTTCTTTAGTATTGATACCGCAATGTGATCATTCGCAAGACACATCGGAAGTAAACGCAATGTTGAGTCTGGATGATTATAATTGATCATTTTGCAGTGTTTTTTGAGGCCTGTGGCTGTGTGAGAGTTTTAAAAGCATTCAGGCATAAGAAATTGTACCAACTTTGAAAAAACAATTAAATAAAAATTAATCACTATTAATTATGAAACAAAGACTATGCAGTATTATTTTGCATTTAATTATTCAATTACTGCTGTACTTGAATACATTTCGACTTCCTTTGAAAACAATAAGACATTGTTTATTTAATTTGCATCTTTTTCTTTATCGAATTTATTTATTGTTTTGTTTTGTTTTTTTGCATTCCCCTACATAAACATCCTAATCAATCTAAAATCATAAATTCTTTCCAAACTATTATTCAACTCACACTAGGGCGCGCGAACTGGCCTAAAACCAAAAACTCGATTAATTGAACATTTTAACTCGATTACGATTAATGAACGATTCTTTTATTTATTTATTTATTTTTTTTGCCCTCATAGTTCACTGACAAGTTTTGTTCACATTTTACAAGTGAGAGATTGAATGAAGGGTGTATTACTGGATTTTAAAATAATTGAAGGAAACACACACCATCTACTATCTATGATTATTTGAACATCAATGTTGAACAACTGAAATGACAAATCACAAAATGACCCATCACAAAGCCTGGAACAATTAGATGGACTTTAGGTTATGTATGTCGATTTCAATTACTTTCCGATTAATCGCCCAGCCCTAACTCACACTAAAAATGCTTTGAGATTTGAGTTGAGACAACATGAAGGAATTAAGTTAACTTATTTTTTACAAATTTAGGTGGGATGTATATAAAACAAGTCATCTAAAAAAATCTCCAGAATTCTTACAAATTTAAGTGGGATGAACATAAAACCTAATTTTGACAGTATCTCTGGTAAATATGCATTATTTTGTTTAGTTGTGTAAACTAATACCATTCAGAATCATGAGTTATATCCAAAACAAAAAGAATTGTGAATTTCAACCTGACCAGAACTGTGCAGCTCTACAATATACACATCCCAGTAAAGCAGTAACAACAATATGATATATAGACCATTTCAATGTGGTGACATTATTGGCCCATGAACATTTCCTGCTTGTTATCAAATATTTCATAACTGTAACAAGAGGCAATTCAATTGTAACTTAAGGTTAAAACAGCTATCATAACATTATTAATATGTTGCTCTTTTTGGATTGTTGGAAGCTATAGAAATTAAAAATGTAAACCAGGAAATATGTTCGGGACCATTGCTTTTGTTTACATCCCTCAAAATGGTCTGTCTGTGGGATTAAAAGATACAAACTTGTAAATCTTTTTACCTGTAAAACCATTTTACTTCCACTTTATAAAAAACAGCAGAACATGTAGACCTCTGCTGCTCTATTGATTTAAACTACAGTTTTTAGCAGGTAAATACTGTAAATTAACAAGACTTCACATAACACGTAAAAAATTAAAGGCACAAAATAAAAACAGAAATAAAACTGCATAGTGTGTCTTTGAATCACTTTGACTATATTACTACACATTATATTAGATCGATATCTACAACCCATTTCCATGTGAACTACAATGTAAGCTGTCACACTGATGGACTATTTACAGTCAGATGATAACATCCTAATTTGCTAAGATTACCACAGACATTCCAGTAGCATCTGGAGAATGCATAACTGACAAGTACGTGGCTGAGATTTAGTGGACGGTATTCTGTCCACGGCAGGACGATTCAGGCCAAATATGCGGTCTGAGACAAAGAACTCCACTCTCTATGAAAAAAAAAAGTCTGGCAAGACTGCAGTGGGACACTACAAACTTGGCCTGTATGCAAGCAAGTGAGGGAAAGGATGATGATGATTTCACTACACAGGGAATATGAGATGTTTAGGTACAATACAGAATAAGCTACAAACTATATAGTGTCATTCAAAAGTTTGCGTCAGTAAGAAATGTTTATAAAGATTGTATTTAATCAAGGATTCAGCTAAAACAGTAATATTGTGAAGTAATAGTTTAAAATTAATACTTAACTGCAATGTTATTCATGTAATGGCAATGCTAACTTTTCAGCAGCCATTACAGCCTTCAGTGTCACATGATCCTGCAGAAATCATTCTAGTGCTCTGATTTGGTGCTCAAGGAAACTTTTTATATTATTATTATTATTATTATGATTATTATTGTTAGAAATACATGTGCTGCTTCATATTTTTGTGGTAACTATTTTTCATTATTCTGCATTTCAAATGAAAATTATTTAACACACAAACGGCACTTTTGATTAAGTTTCTATAATAATATAATAAAATAATTAATTGAGGTTTATTTTTATGTGGTGTATATTAAAGTAAAGAGTTTTGAGAAAATATGGTTCATACATACATAATATGTCATGACTATACTGATTGTATGAGTCCAGATTCAAAACAGTAGCGTATTATGTATACATACGTCATACATGTATACAACAACTATGAACAACTTTTTTTTAGAGTTTTTATTTAAATACAGAACTGTAAAGTCAGAGACTGCAGAAAGTGATACACTTAATCGACACTTTTGGACTTGCACACACATTTACTTTGCGACGATGGCTTGATACGAATAACAGACCACCCAGACCAGTGTCCTTGTCGGGGGAAAACCCATAAAACTCCTTCACAACAACTTTTGACACAAATTTAGGCAATGGTAACTTTCCTACAGTGAAAGAAAAATCACTTTTATTCGACTACTCATGCATCTTTGTGAGTTTTTTTGCCCCCACAATCACTTACCCGAAGTCCTGGTCCATAGACTTGAAGAAGAATTTGTAGTTCGGCTTGTTCAAGACCTGCTTAAAATCCAGCAAAGTGATTTTCTCGGCCGCTATGGGAATCTTCACCAAGTACGGCGTCTCCTCTTCGTCAATGTGATAAATTATCTTGGTCTCCGCCATGTCTCTCAACTCTGCTCAACTTTCCCGTTGTTCTGCGAAAGTATGGAAGAGGCAGCGGCTAACTTATCCTGCTAACGCTAGCCAGCGCTCCGGAGAGAAGGGGGTTGAGGAAAGTCGTCTAGACCACAATACTACTATCCGATAACACTGCCCGGGCCACAGCATCCAGCAAAAACAAAGAAAACTGCTCTGTTGTGTCTAACTTTTGGTCTCTTGGACAGAGTCGAGTCTCATGATTTAGTTTGCTAAAATGTTAAAAACACACCTACAGCCAGCTATCCTGTAACAACATCCCCCCCTACAAAAACACATGGGGGTTTGAAATACTTCTCTTCGGCTCGGGCCAGCGCGGCGTGTGACGAAAGAGCGGCACCCAGGACTTCCCACCGCTGCTCTCTTGTATTGGGGCAAGTCCACACGAGTGTTTCTGTGGCACTAGATAGCGGTGGGACTCTTGATTCATCCCAGTGATTTGAATCTTCAGAATCAGTTCACTACAAAGATTCGTTTATGAGTTATTTTTACACGTTACGCCATTTGTTGCGTTGCGAAGTCCGTGTGAAATCAAAATGAACAAAAGTTTATTTTGCTTGCTCACATTGTTATTTTAAAGTAAACAATTAATCTGTGCAAATTAGTCCACTGGAGTAAAAAAGTTTAATTTGATAATCTTTAATCCAAGTTTGCACATTTGCTAAGTCAGTTTGATGGCTTTGCCCTCAGTATTTTTAGTAACGCCCCTCTTACCGTTAGTTTGCTATGAGGAAATAGCAAACTAGGCTGATTTATACTTCTGAGTCAAGCGCATGCGTATGATCTGGCGCAGCGTTTGTGCAGTTGCATAGCCCTTGCCATGGCTGACGCCAACGCTGACCTCTCAAAAATGTAACAACACGTTGCAATGACAAATATCGCAAACTCTGCGAAAAAACAAAACAGTCTTGTAGAAACTCGACACAGAGGAACATAAAAACCTACTGCCCGCTAGTGTTTCGGAAGTGTTATTGCAGAACAACACAAACAGCATGCAGAAGTATAAATGCACAACTATGCGCAAGGCAGGCGCCGTGGGTCATGGTGGTCACTCAATGCAGAAGTATAAATTAGCCTTAACGTGGTTCACGCTGTCTTGCGGTTTTGTGGATTTTTTTTTTGTGCAATTTGACATGCTTTTTTTTACAGCGCAAAAAAGAGAGTTCTGCAGAGTTCTGCGTCCTGATTCGCGCATTGTGATCTGCATCCTGATTGGCCGTAGACCATTGTCAATCAATCTCATTCGTGCAATGTAACCTGTATAGTACAGAATGTCCTCAGATTGTCAAATTTACATAAATCTGTTATCGCTAGCAGTGTGACTCTGAAGTGCTGTACTGTATGTTTGCAAGTTTTTTCCCCAACAAACCCCATAATGTTGACTAAACATTCTGCACTGTCAAAGGCATCCACAGTAGCACCCAAAAGGCAGAGGAAGATGCTAACCATCGCACAAAAAGTTGAACTTCTGGACATGCTAAAGGAAGGAAGTTAAGCGAGTGTTTAAACGAGAGAAAAGTGTGGAAATGGTAATGCCCATCTGAGAAAAGAGTAGTGAGGGGTTTTACAGCCTTAAAACATCTATAATAATTGTAAAAAATAAAGCTGAATACTTCGCGGATTTCACCTGTTGAATTCTATTTTAAAACATAACTCCCGCGATTAACTAGGGACTTTGTAATGCAAAAGTAAAGCCCCGCCTCCTACTCAAATGTTCTATAAGAAGTTGGAAGCGCACATTCTGGAAAAAAGTCACAGCAACGTCCAGTTAATGCAGAATTTAACCAACATCGTCATTCATGAAGGAGTGTGGTATTGTAAACACCAGTGCCTCTGCAAGCCTAGCTGATGTTTATAACCATAGAATGTAAAAGATTATTAAATAAATAAAAAAGATAGATGGCACCTCTTCACATACACTCTCAGAAATAAAGGTACGTGAGCTGTCACTGGGGTGGTACCTTTTCAAAAGGTACAAATTTGAACCTAAAATATTCATATTGTCAGCGCAATAGCCTAGTAGTTAGCGCATTGGTGCAGTAGTACGTCAGGGCGTCCCGAGTTTGAATCTTGGCTTGAGGACATTTTCCTACCCTACCCCCATCTCTCTCCCTCCAACTTCGCTTCCTGTCTAAATACTGTCCTATCTAATAAAGGCAAAAAATTTAATTAAACATAAAAGGTCCATATTAATACCTCAAGGGTATATATTAGTACCTAAAAAGTACAAAAGTGTTCCTCTTAAAATTTTTAGGTACTAATATATACTTTTGAGGTATCAATATGGACCCTTTAAGTTCACATACTTTTATTCCTGAGAGTGTAGAAAAGTGAAGCCATATTTGGAGCCTGCTAATGATGGAAGTCTTTTTATTGTATTCACTTTTTATACACTCTCAAAATTCTGTATTGTTTTAATTCACATCTATGCATGTATTAATAAACATAAATATAGTTGTATTAACAAATAAATGGGTTAATTTTTTTATAATTACTTTTAGTTTTTAACCTTTTATTGAGATCGGAGAGTGAAGGAGAGACAGGAAAGCATTGGGAGCATAGAGAGAGGGGAAGGATCAGCATGGGACCTCAAGCCAGGAATCAAACTCAGGTTGCCGTGAGCACCATGGTGCGATATGTCAGCGTACTTAACCACTAGGCTATTAACACTAAAAGAGGTTTATTTTTTCCATTTATAAACAGAACCCAACCATTGAGTTGGTTCATGCTTTACCTAATGCTGGGTTAAAATAACCTTGCATTTTAAGCATATACTGCAGTAACCCAGAAATATGCTGTTTCTATAGATACATAGAGATGAACTTTGGCTTACATCCCATTTGTTTTACCTATACTGCAGCCAGCCACCAGGGGCAATGAATTATTTTGGCTTCACTTTTTAAGGAGGGGAGACGCAAACTTTTCAAAAGCGTCAATGAAATTCTTTTCAGCCCATCCTCAAATGCTATTTGCTCACCACACTGAAGGACATAAGTCAAATTTAAAAAAGAAGTCTTAGAAGAAATACAAATATTCATTACATAAACATAATTATATAATCAATGACGATTTGTTCATACATTTTAAAGGAACGATTTTTTATCATTTATATGAATCATATAATTGTATTATGTTAGATTAATTGACTTCATTTATTTTTACAGTATGTGAATAAAAAGCAATTGTTAAAATAAAAATAAAAAGCGACCAAAATTCATCATTTACTCACCCTCATGTGGTTTTAAACCTATTTGAGTTTCTTTCTTCTGTTGAACACAAAAGAAGATGTTTTGAAGAATGCTCATTGGTGAACCCATCGACTTCCATTGCATAAGAAAAAAATAATTCCAGGAAGTCAGTGAGACCCAGCAACCAGCATTTTTAAAGCATCTTATTTTGTGTTCAACAGGAGAAAGACCTTTAAACAGGTTTTGGAAGTGAAAGGTGAGTTAATAATGGAGAAATATCCCTTTAATATTCTGCAATACCCTACAAACAACACATTCTTTGAGCTGTAGATATGAGGTCTGAGCCTATTTCATATTTCTAACAAGTCATCATTAATGAACCTGTTTCCTATTTAAACAAATTGCCACACATGTGTCCACAAACCCTAATATCAGGTGCAGGTTATCACATGTTTTTGGCAATATTGATGCCAGTCGTCAATATCTGTAAAGAACTCTGATTTAATATGCAATATTTTCGTTAAACAGGTAAAGTACTGCACATGCCATGTAATCAGAAGTGGTCTCTGATGTATTCATGTGCATCATCCACAAGAGGGACTCATTATCATTTGTGAAGAAGCTCATGCTGGACATGAGTCTCCCTGGTGTTGTACAGCATTCAGCCACATTCACACGTAATGTAAGTGAAAATGCCAATGATATGTGAGTGTTTTCCATTAAACAAACTAATTCATTTATATTTCAGAACGTCATACAAAACAAAACAGCACAAAAAGAGAACATCAAGCATTATTCTGAGAATTAAGTTTAAATTCCTTTAAACCAAATAAAATTAAAGGTGAAATATTAATATTAATATTCATCTTTGTTTCTCTGACATTTGCCAGCTAGGTGTTGCAATACATTTTGCCTTTCAGTTTAAAGCTTTGTATTCTTATATCTTTTATTTCATACAATTGCATAATTAATAGCATAATTAATCTTTGTAAATCTAACTGTTGCGGTATTGATTTTTATTTGTAAGCATAAAAAAATACCCAATGATTCAGGAGTCCAATACAAAGATTTATCAGGTTCAAACTGATGTATTGATTTTCCAATTCACTGGAACCGCAGTGAACATCTTGAGATGTGCTGGATTAGACTTAACAGAGTGATTCTCCTCAGGCTTTCAGATAGTGACCATCTTTATATCTTTAACTTTGATTACAGTGTGCAACCTATTACAATACCACAAAGCATATTTTCATCAAGAGTTGCATTCATTTGTATTGTTAATAGGAACACCCCTACTGTCTAACCCTGAGGCATGGACTGTCTGCTCCAGGACATCTCAAAGATTTCAGGTCTGTTGCTTCATTCCGGTCAGTTTAGGTCAACTGGTGGTCAATTCAAATGTGAAACTTAAGCTTTATTTCACAATTTGAGTGCAGTGAATCTTGGTATTGTCATCCTAAAATATGACAGTGTGATAGATCTTCTGACATGGTTGTTTAAGAAAAAAGCTTAACCAAGATTTAGGAATAACAAACAATGAATTGACTTTTAGTTGATGATTTGGTATCAGAAGTGGCTTATATACAAGGCAAAGGCCTCTAGATTACGCTTATTTTACCAAAATAAAATATGATCATGCCTTGATTTGAATTATTTAATTAGGACAGTAAGGTCTGACTTTGCTAAGACAAAAGTCTAGTCACTTAACAGAAATAATGCACAGTATATAATATAAAGTCATGGTGCAGTGGAAAAAGAATTAATATTGTGTATTACTTACATGAGCTTGGAGGACTGCATCCATACATCTCTGCAATGACTCAAATAACTTATAATTAAAGTAATCTGGAATGGCAAAGAAAGCGTTCTTGCAGGACTCCCAGAGTTCATCAAGATTCTTTGGATTCATCTTCAATGCCTCCTCCTTCATTTACCCCAGACATGCTCAATAACGTTCATGTCTGATGACTGGGCTGGCCAATCCTGGAGCACCTTGACCTTCTTTGCTTTCAGGAACTTTAATGTGGAGGCTGAAGTTTGAGAAGGAGCGCTATCCTGCTGAAGAATTTGTAATGTAATGGGCAGCACAAATCTCTTGATACCTCGGGTTGTTGATGTTGCCATCCACTCTCCAGATCTCTTGCATGCCCCAATACTGAATGTATCCCCAAACCATGATTTTTCCTTCACCAAACTTGACTGATTTTTTTGAGAATCTTCGGTCCATGTGGATTCCAATAGATCTTCTGCAGTATTTGTGATGATGGAGATGCAGTTCAACAGATGACTCATCAGAAAAATCGACCTTCTGCCACTTTTTCCAAATGATCAACTAGAAGTCAAGTTATTATTTGTTGCTCTTACAACTGGGATATACAACAAGACTTTTGTCAGGTAGTGTAGGCAAACAAAGTCATTTACAGTTTTTATTATTATTATTATTTTGCAGCAGAAAAAAAGAGTTTATGGAGTTTATTATCTTTGTATGATAACAGTTGAACCACTGAGGTCATGAAATGTTTTGACAATGTTTTTGGTTGCTTTTTCATACTTTGAAGGTCTCAGGACCATTGCTGTCTATGGAGGCTCAGAGAGCTCCAGGATTTCATCTAAAATTGAGTGTTCTGAAGATAAACAAAGGGCGTCACAGTGGCACAGTGGGTATCACGATCACCTCACAGCAAGAAGGTCGCTGGTTCGAGCCCTGGTTGGGCTAGTTGGCATTTCTTTGTGGAGTTTGCATGTTCTCCCCGCGTGGGTTTCCTCCAGGTGTCCGGTTTCCCAGACAAGTCTAAACACATGCGCTATAGAAAAATTGAATAAGCTAAATTGGCTGTAGTGTATGTGTGTGAATGCAAGAGTGTATGGGTGTTTCCCAGTGTTGGGTTGCGAATGGAGGGGCATCCGCTGTGTAAAACATATGCTGGATACGTTGGTGGTTCATTCCGCTGTGGCAACCCCTGATTAATAAAAGGACTAAGTTGAAAAGAAAATGAATGAATAAATGAAGATAAACTAAGGTCTCAGGAAATTAAAACAGAAGGGTGAGTAAAAAGTAACAGAATCTTATTTTTTGGGGGGGTAAACAAACAAATTTAAACTCATTTTAAATCCAAATAACAATAACTTTTATTCACATACAGTAGAATATTTTAAAATGTTGATTATCTTTATAGACAGAACGTACAAAAACGTGTAAGGTGCAATCAAATCAATGTATGTTTAATGATTGTGATGTTCTTATTTGGAGGACACAGGGACAGAATAAATATTTAAATGCAGTTACACAAAGCATACAGTTATGACTTTAATTTCTTAGGGTACATTTACAACAGTTTTGTGCACAGAAAACCACATTGTCAAAATGATTCCCGTATGCATGCCAGGCCAGTAGATGGCGATGTCACTTTGGAATGAAACACTCTGTGCCTGCATGCATATGGTTAACTACTGGCTCATGACTATAGGCTGAACATGTAATACATATGGAATTGACATCGCCGTTTTCTTAAACTCATGATTTTGTCATTTGCACAAAGATGATGATGAAAATAGAACACTTTCAAACACCACTGATTTCAAGAGCTCACACTTAGCTTAATTCCCCTGTTTATTTACGGCTAATGACAAATTAGGGATTGCTATGGAGAGATATACTGCTGATTAAGAGCTCATCCATGTTGCCGATTTGGTTTGGTCAATTCACCTATGCCGCATGTCAACATGTAAACTCTGCACAGAAACATCGACTGGCCTGGGGTGCATTTCCGAAAACCATCGTTAGCCAACTAAGGTCGCAAGTTCCATCATTATAAACATAGTTTGTTGATTTGGTGTTTCCCAAATCCATTGTTCTAAAGAACAAACTTGTACGCTTGCAACTACACCTCTGGAGATGTAGTTAGAAACATTCCTGCACTTAAAAAAAATGGCCATGATTTCAACAGTAAAAACTGTAAAAATGCTACAGTAAAAATTCGTAAACTGGTTAACAGTATGTTTCATTAATATATACAGCGAATAACCGTAAATTGACCTTCCCAGAATTCCCTGCATGGCACATCACTTTTTATGCTTTTTGTTGACATTACTATGGATCTATTTAGTTGTTTCCCCATCAGTTATGTACATTAGAGATTTATGCTACATGTATTGTTGATAAACAATGTTTATTTCATAACTTTTATTTTATGCGTGTTACCATACTGGTGTTTAGTAGCTGTGGGAATGGCACTGAGCACCTTCAAGATACACTTTTCTTCCTGTGGGAAAAGATGTGTGAGATGAGCACTAATTCATTATGTAACTTTCCATCACCACCTGCATATGGCTGTACTAATGTGTCTATCTGTGTAACAAAAGATGTGTAGATGTTGGTAATACAAAATGCAGACATATTACCTCTATAAATTAATGAAATACGGTAGTTTACTGTAAAAAATGAGAAATTACATAATTACATATTTTTAACAGTGAAATACTGGCAACCACAGCTGCCCTTTTTTACCGTAAATTTTACTGACCTATTTTTTACAGTGTGGCTGTGTTTTAGTCCCAGTTATCCCCCATGCTCTATTCATTTAGAACATTCTAACATTTAAACTTGGAATTATAAAAAAAAAAAAAGTAATATCTCTTAGGAGTAATTTCCTTTCAAAGTATTTTTACAGTTCAGTTTTAGCGATCTTCGTGTTTACAATTGAGTTGCCTTCGTAGTGCACATTGAAAACATTTATGGCATTTTGAACACAGCCGTGGCTCATGACGAAAGCTATAGGTGACCTATTATTTAAAAGCATCATTTATGTTACGTCTCCAAATCTTGTGAAAACAGAAAACAGAGCATACATTAAAGCTTTTTATTTATGGTAGGTTATTTATCAAGAAACGTATCTGTATATGTCAGGGGCCTGTTGGTTAGAACATTTCTGCAGTGGTTTGCATGTGTCAAATTGTTAAAGTAGACTTTAACAAAAAATTTAAAATAAAAAATTAATAAATAAACAATATCCTAATAATAATAATAAAAATCATCGTCATCATCATTAATATTATTAATAAAGTATGATGTTTTTCATCTCCTAATAAATATTAAATATTAAATTTCATTTAATAAATCGCCTCATTATTTATTTATTTATATGATTTATATATGATGTTAGAATAGTGTTAGCTTTTGTAAGTTATTTTATCTTTTAGAATAGAATATGCAATGTTCTCAATAATATTTGTAAAGGAAACAAAGGCTCGATATGTGGCATTTACATATATTTTAACTAATATGGAAAACGAGTGCATGTTTTTACCAAAACTAATGTTGGATATTTTTTAAAACAATATCATTTGCACAAAGAAATTATGGGGTTCTTCTCTAAAGAAGTTGTTACCACACCGTTTAGAGCATCATTATGAGCGTTTTTTTTTCCGTTAGAACTAACGTGGTTCAAATGATGGATCTGCGACAGAGAAACTACAGGTTTTGGGAAATATTCCTTCTTTTCCCAAACGATGCATAGTACTATGATAGTTCAGCCACGAGTTGCGTTGTTGTTTGGGAAACGCACCCTGGTAAGGACTTGAACCAGTGACGTTCTAGCTGTGAGGGAGGAACAATGCTAACCACTGGGCCGCCTAGCCACCCTATCAAAAAAAGTGAAGAGGAGTAGGGGTGGAAGAGGTGATTCTTCAAGACGAAGATAATGAGGGGAGAAATTCTGGTTATTTATAGTGAGTTAAGAATCATCTGATTGGTGAATTATCAATCATAAGCACGTGATCCTCTTAAATGAATAAGGTTAAATAAACTTCACGTATTAACGAATGACCAAATTGTACACTGTTATACATATTTAGTAGAAAACTGTGTGGTGCAAACTTCCCTTTCACCCAAAACTTACCATTTTTCTTTTCCTCAGGCTTCACTGGAATAAATGCAGGGTTCCACACAATTCCTCCATGTTGTCCTCACACAAATCGATTTAACTTGTCTTTACAAATTGAAGTGGATTGAACATAAAACAATGATATTGTCCCAAAACCCCCCAAGTATTGTGTTGATTCAGCTCATTTTAAATAAGTTGTTCGAACAAGCAGCAAACATAATTTCTTTGAGTGTTCACTTGTTTCAAACCTGTCTGAATGTCCTTCTTCTGATGAACACAAAGGAAGATATAAAGTATGTTGAAAACCTGTAACCAATGACTTTCATGTTTGTATTTCCTGCTATAAAAGTCAACGGATACCAGTTTTCCTCTTTCAAAAGATCTGCTTTTGTGATCAACATAAAAAATACACCCATAAACGCTTAAGGGCGAGTATTTTAATTTTTTGGGTGAATATCTCTTTAATTATGAAAGAGGCTTGGCCCGAACACAACCCCGACCACGCAGGTCAGCACAAACATAACCCAGAAGATGACAGCCAGAACCTGAACACACATAAGAGTTTTTTTGTGTCCTCTCAGAACCTCCATCTCCCGATGCATCACCCGAGGAGGGTTCGCCCTTTCTGTGGCATCCCCCATCTGCTCCACCCTCAGACTGACAGTAGGCAGAATTATGAAGCGAGTGTCCCTCTCGCCCAGAGACAGAACCAGCCGTTGTGTGACCGTGGCCAGCCGGGCTGACACTGAAGCTGGCAGACGGAAGGCCACCGGAGGGAGCTGCGCAAGAATCCGCGAGTTGCATGGGAGTGAATGTGCATCTCCACCTTGAAGAGGGGTGGAGTGACGGCACAGTGGGCAGGAGATGGAGGGGGCGCTGTCGGGGTCGGGTGGGTGTAGAGGGGTGAGCTGGATTTTGCGGAGACACTCTGTGCAGAAGACGTGAAGACATTCCAGCATACGCGGGAGTTTGGAGTGCTGGTCGTATTCTTGATAGCAAACCGGACACTCCACTTCTGGAGACTCGGGCACTTCGGTTTGGGCAGACGTTGACTGAGTTTCTGACATGATGAGGGGAAGACTTCCAGAGATGTCTTTTTCAAAACAAACCTAAGAAAAAAAAAAGTATTATTTTATATGACAGTGATATATATATTATACTGACTACACTTCTTACTTATATATTTTTTGTTCTGTTTCTTGTCCAAATATTTATTCATTCATTTTTTTTTTCGGCTTAGTCCCTTTATTAAATGGGGGTCACCACAGTGGAATGAACCGAGAACTTATCCAGCACATGTTTTACACAGTGGATGCCCTTCCAGCTGCAACCCATCTCTGGGAAACATCCATACACACATTTACACTCATACACAACGGACAATTTAGCCTACCCAGTTCACCTATACCGCATGTCTTTGGACTGTGGGGGAAACCGGAGCACCCGGAGGAAACCCATGCAAATGCAGGGAGAACATGCAAACTCCACACAGAAGCGCCAACTGACCCAGCCGAGGCTCAAACCAGTGACCTTGCTTTGAGGCGGCAGCACTACCTACTGCGCCACTGCGTCACCCCTTGTCCAAATATCTAAAAATTAAATATCTTAAATCAAGAAGCATTTTCTAGACAAACAAAACATTATGGTCAAACATAATATGTCAAAATGAAGTGAGTTTTTCCTCATTCTGCTTTTGATTATTTTGTCATTTTGCTTCTTAAGTAAATAATTAGAATTAAGAGGTTTCGTGATTTAAATATGGGCTACGAAAAAAAAACAAGATTAGCTTTCTTATAATAGAAATAAGAAAATAAATATAAACACACACACACTTTCTTTTGCCACTTTATTAGGTACACCTGACCAACTACTCGTAAACGCGAATTTCTAAACCACATGGCAGCAACTCAATGCGTTTAGGCATGTAGACATGGTCAAAACAATCTGCTGCAATTCAGTTCAAACCGAGCATCAGAATGGGATAAAAAATGGTTTAAGATTTACAGTAAGTGACTTTGAACGTGGCATGGTTGTTGGTGCCAGACGGACTGGTCTGAGTATTTCAGAAACTGCTGATCTACTGGGATTTTCACGCACAACCATCTCTAGGGTTTACAGAGAATGGCCGAAAAAGAGAAAATATCTAGTGAGCGGCAGTTCTGTGGGTGCAAATGCCTTGATGATGCCAGAGGTCAGAGGAGAATGGCCAGACTGGTTCAAGTTGATAAAAGGCAACAGTGGAAGATTGGAAAAAACGTTGCCTGGTCTGATGAGTCTTCATTTCTGCTGTGACATTCGGATGGTCGGGTCAGAATTTGGCATCAACAACATGAAAGCATGGATCCATCCTGCCTTGTATCAAAGGTTCAGGCTGGTGGTGGTGTAATGATGTGGGAGATATTTTCTTGGCACACTCTGGCCTATTAGTACCAATTGAGTATCGTGTCAATTCCACAGCCTGCCTGAATATATTGTTGATGACCATGTCAATCACTTCATGACCACAGTGTACCCATCTTCTTCCAGCAGGATGACGCACCATGTCATAAAGCACAAATAATCTCAGACTGGTTTCTTGAACATGACAGTGAGTTCACTGTACTCAAATGGCCTCCACACTCACCAGATCTCAATCCAATAGAGCACCTTTGGGATGTGGTGGAACGGGAGATTCGCATCATGAATGTGCAGCCGACAAATCTGCAGCAACTGCGTGATGCTATCATGTCAATATGGACCAAAATCTCTGAGGAATATTTCCAGTAACTTGTTGAATCTATGCCACAAAAGATCAAGGCAGTTCTAAAGTCAAAAAGGGGTCCAACCCGGTACTAAGGTGTACCTAAAAAAGTTGCCGGTGAGTGTATATAGAGGGGTGCAATTTTAAGGCGTAACTAGGCAATTTAGTTAATTAAATAAGGTTAATTAGGCAATTTAGGGCAATTAGACAAATCAATGTGCAGTATAACAGTGGTTTATTCTGTATTCAATCAGAATAAATACAGCTAAAGGCGGCTAATAATGTTGACCTTAAAATGGGTTTTAAAATATTAAAAACTGCTCTTATAGTAGCCGAAATAAAACAAATAAGACCAAAAGAAAAAATATTATATTATAGCATGAAAAATTCCTTGCTCTGTTAAAAATCCTTTGGGAAATATTTGAAAAAAGAATAATTTCACAGGAGAGCTAATAATATTGACTTCAACTGTATATATCACACACAAATATCCCAGACATGCTCTACTTATTTGTCAGATTAAACTTGCTTAATCAGGACTCATCTAGTTTATAAATAAGTGGAACTGACCCAGTTTCACAAGTTACTTCTTTCACGCGTATGTGCATTAAATCATTTGTGAATGCTGAAATGTTGAGAAACTTCCTTATTGGCTTGAGCTGGCATGCTTAATCACAACAATAAAACACCAAAAAAGTCACGTAGACTTCATGATCATGACTATTACTGTATGTGCAGCTGCATAAACAGTTCATTAAATACACAAACCTTAGATATGAACACAGCATAGTACTGCATATACAGCTTTCACTCAATAAGCATGATACTGTATGTGTATAGATTACACATACAAATAAGGTTTATTATGACTGTTCACTTCTAATATACCTCGCTGTCTGTTTCTCATTAGTGTTGCAGTTTCAATCCAACTCTCGAGTGAATATAGTCAGAGCGATCATCACTCACAGGAGGAGCTGCCTAGCAATAAACGTCTCCACAGTATTACTGTCTCAGGACTGCAGGACTGCACGTAACATTTATTCAAATATAAGCACTGCACATCTTAACATTTGCATTGTCAGTGTAAACAGATGAAGGCTAAAATATTAGCCCTCCAATGAAATTTTTATGGCATTTTCACAGTATTTCCTATAATTTTTTTCTTCTGAAAAAGGTTTTATTTTTTTTAGTTTTATTTAGTTTTGCTGCATTGAATAAAAATATTTGTTATTAGTATTCTAAGGTAAATATTATATATTATTTGATTGGCTCCAGAACAAACCACTGTTGTTCAATGACTTATCCTAATTAACCTAACTTGCCTTGTTGGCCTACTTAATTAAGCCTTTATATTGACTTTAAGTTGAATACTACGATCTTGCAAATTAACCAGAAATATTATGTACTGTGATCATGGCAAAGACAAAAGATAAAATAAATAATTACAAATATTATGTTTAAAAATACTCTCTGTTTAAAATACATTAGAAAATACAGTTGAACTCAGAATTATTAGCCACCATTTGAATTAAAAAAAAATAAAAAATCCTAATTGATGTTTAACAGAGCAAGGAAATTTTCACAGTATGTCTGATAATATTTTTTCTTCTGGAAAAAGTCTCATTTGTTTTATTTCGGCTAGAATAAAAGCAGTTTACATTTTTTCAAAACCATTTTAGGGTCAAAATTGTTAGCCCCTTTAAGCAATTTTTTTTTAATAGTCTACAGAACAAACCATCATTATACAATAACTTGCCTAATTATCCAAACCTGCCTTGTTAGCCTAATTTACCTAGTTAAGTCTTTAAATGTTACTTTAAGCTGAATATTATTATCTTGTAAAATATCTAGTCAAATATTATTTACTGTCATCATGGCAAAGATAAAATAATTCAGTCATTAGAAATGAGTTTTAGAAATGGGTTTTGACAGATCTACACAAAGAAAACTCACACTCCTGCCAGGATGTAATACAAATACTGCAAAAAAAAAAAAAAAAAAAAAAAAAAAGCTTACTTAGAATATTAGTATTGTTTCTAGTCCAAATATTTAAAAATTCCTGAATCAAGAAGCATTCAAGGAGAAAATTACTTTGTTTTCATTTTTTAAATTTGAAATCAAAAACAAAATTATTATACTTTCATTCATTTTCTTTTCGGCTTAGTCCCTTTATTAATCTGAGGTCACCACAGCGGAATGAACCGCCAACTTATCCAGCATATGTTTATGTCCTTCCAGCTGCAACATTATTAAATGTTGGGAAACATTATTATACATTTACAAAATATTTATTCCCCACTGGCAGATTATTTAGCTTGCTTTAAGGAAAAACCCACCTAATTTTCTGTAAACGGGTCAATAATTTCTACTTTTCTAGAAAATGTTTCTTGATTTTAGATATTTGGACTAGAAACAAGACAAAAATTCTAAGTACGCTTTTTTAAGTATTTGTACTGCATCCTGGGAGGATTTGTGAAGAAAACAGAGCAGGTTGTTCTATTAGCTCTACAGTTTGTAGTGCGTGAAGGAAAGGTAAAAGATTGACTCACCGGTCCAGCTCCTCTGTGTTTTTCAAGGTGAAGTGGTGTGTGGCCTTTCAAACGTGAGTCCTGTGTCCATTCTGGGTCAGTTTAAAGTCACACTTCAGAAGTTTGGGTGGAAAACACCTCTTTCCTAAGCTTTGTCAGTGTTTAGCAGGTCTGTTTTTTACTCCACACGTGTGTTTACTGCTGTCTCTTCACCTCCCCTGATGCCCTGCTTTGTGTGGCAGGGGTGGGGGCTGCTTTCTCTGACATTTATTATCAAGAGAGGAGTTGGTTACTAGGAGAGGGATTAGCATAAGAGCGATTGTTGCTGCGGGATGCTGATGCTTTCGAAAAGATCTTACAGTGCTGTTAGTTTTATTCATCCTCATCCATTTACATTTTTGTTCTTAAAACATAAGTTTATTGTAATACAATGGTACAATGCTCTAAAAAACTGAATGCACCCTAGAGTTATTAGCTAACTCAAACTAAAACACGCAAAACAATTTAACAGTAAATTCACAGTATAAATATTTCTGTGAAATTTCCATTGAAAAATGCAGCAGTAAAAACGAATGGCATACTGCAATAAACAATAATTACATTATAAAAACCTGCTGTGCATAACTGATAAGAAAAAACTCTGAAGTTATTTTAAATCCCCATTTGTTTTTTTTTCCACTGCAAAGTGTAAGATGAGACTTTTTCCTTTATCATTTCCAAAAACAGACATTTTAACAGCTTTTTTCACAGTTTACTGTTGTATTCAATTTAAAGGGACAGTTCGCCCATAAATAAAAGTTATCTCATCATTTACTCTCTCTTGTGTGATTTTAAAGCTTTATGAGTGCCTTTTGATTTGTTTGTTGAAGATATTTTGAAAAATGCTATTTTCGGAAACCCATTGATTTAGTAAGACAAAAAATTACTGTGGAAGGCAATGGGTGCTAGCAACCAGCATTCTTCAAAATATCTTTATTTGTGTTAAACAGAAACTCAAATCGGGTTTGAAAAAGTGAAGGATGAGTAAATGAAAGAATGAAAATTTTTGGGTGAACTATCCCTTTAAGGTTTTGATTTAATTATTTGTCATAATAAGTAACCTTGCTGTTAACAATTTAATTTTAACCATAGCATACTTAAAGTTCACTTAAAATGTTCAAACTAAAACGGTCAAATATAAGCATAATTTATTTTGACTTCTTGGTTTTTCATTTCAATTTCAAAGTGATTACAATGTGCATATATATATATATATATATATATATATATATATATATATATATATATATATATATATATATATATATATATATATATATATATATATATATATATATATATATACATACATACATACATACATACATACATACGACCCCCTTTTGCCTTCAGAACTGCCTTAACCCTTTGTGTCAAAGATTCAACAAGGTACTGGAAATATTCCTCAGAGATTTTGCTCCATATTGACATGATAGCATCACGCAGTTGCCGCAGATTTGTCGGCTTCATATCCATGATGCGAATCTCCCATTCCACCACATCCCAAAGGTGCTCTATTGGATGAAGATCCACTTGAGTACAGTGAACTAATCGTCATGTTCAAGAAACCAGTCTGAGATGATTCACGCTTTATGATATGGTGCATTATCCTGCTGGAAGTAGTCATCAGAAGATGGGTACACTGTGGTCATAAAGGGATGGACATTGTCAGCAACAATACTAAGGTAGGCTGTGGCATTGACACAATGCTCAATTGGTACTAATGGGCTCAAGGTGTGCCAAGAAAATATCCCCCACACCATTACACCACCACCACCAGCCTGAACCGTTCATACAAGGCAGGATTAATCCATGCTTTTTATGTTGTTGATGCTAAATTCTGACCCCACAATCCAAATGTCACAGCAGAAATCGAGACTCATCAGACCAGGAAACGTTTTTCCAATCTTCTATTGTCAAATTTTTTTGAGTCTGTGCGGGTTGGACGTGTTGTGCATTCAGAGATGCTCTTCTGCATACATCATTATTTGAGTTACTGTTGCCTTTCTATCTGCTGGAACCAGTCTCTCCTCTGACCTCTGGCATCAGCAAGGCATAGGCACTGGATATATGGACCATTCTCTGTAAACCCTAGTTATGGTTGTGCATGAAAATCCCAGTAGATCAGCCGTTTCTGAAATACTCAGACCAGCCTGTCTGGCACCAACAACCATGCCACGTTCAAAGTCACTTAAATCACCTTTCTTCCCTATTCTGATGCTCAGTTTCAACTGCAGCAGATCGTCTTGACCATGTCTACAAGCCTAAATGCATTCAGTTGCTGCCATGTAATTGGCTGATTAGAAATTTGCGTTAACCTAATAAAACCTAATAAAGTGACCAGCACACCTTATCTTAACCTCAACAAAATGGTCTGGTTCAGATTAAAATCTCCCTGCTGTTTTTCCCCTACTAGCAGTTCATAGGGGTCAGGACTCTCACTTTGAGAACAAACACAATCAAAATAAGTCATACTAAGTTAGAAAATAACAAGGGCGGTAAATCATGACATGATTGAGTTTCTGGATGAGCTATTCTTATAAGCATTAAAAACAAAGCACCATCAGGCCAAAAAAAAAAAAGAAAAAAAGATATGTGAGTCCGGAAAGCTATTTTAAATCCAGTCTTCACTTATTAATGCTGTTCACATGACGCTAATTAGCATATTTCACAGGAAAAACGACAGAACATTTCATAGCACATGGTTACTGTTTCACACACAGATATTATCTGGCACTGGAATGACTGTATAAAACTCAAACAACTGGTTGTTATTTTGGTCTTGCTGAGTAAGTAAATAATTACGAACCTACTGTACTTCAATCTCTATTTATAACTCACAAGATTGTGCAGACTAGATGGTCACAGGTCTTGTTTTGTAGTGAGTGTTTAACAGCACGTTACTCATGGCTGTCAGTGACACATACTCTACTCAACCTTCTTTTTATACCCCATTGCTGACTCTCTCAACTTCCTTTGACCTTTTATTGTCTCGATCACGTCTAGCCCGACTCATCTTTCAGAGTAGAAACACACGTGATATGCTTGAGAAATGAAGAATCAGAAATTCTACCAAGTAAGAAAGCCTCTGTGAAAATATTGACAAACTGAAGCCAAAGGCATGAGATAACGTGAGTTCTGAAGAAGGATCTACAAAAGGTAAAGGAATACAAGAGAATGCGGGAAGCGCTCGGAGGAAAGGACAGCCGGCTAAAGCCAGTTTAGAGGAGAGCGGCACACCCAAGCCCATGTAAGGGAATGATGGGGAGGGAGAAAACAGGAGGGGAGTGCATTCTGGGAAATCACACCGTGTGGGGCTGAGGGCTTTTGTTTGGATAAGGCTAATAAGGAGCAGCACAGCATGTGTGTATTGTATTTCCTGAGCTGCAATCACATGTTTATTTTTATAAAACAGTTGTTTCCTCCAAACTTACTGTAGAAAACAAGGCCACTGAGTGTGTCACAGGGGATTCCAGTAAACTGTGTAACAGGGGAAAGGGTCGTTATACAAAAAAAAAGCATTTTTATAGTTTTCTTGTACAAATGTGCGGGGAAAGATTTGTAATTTTGAGTGGGACGTGTTTAAACAAGATTTTATACGCTTAAATAGCCCAAAAATGAACTTTATTTTGACTTTATTCTGTCAGACGAACACAGTCCTGTATAATGTTGGGTATAGTGGCCTTTTTAATGAAGTTTTCAAAAGGGCACAAATCTGATGTAAAAGTAACCCTTATGCCACTATAGGGGTTAACGCATGTTTTAAGTGTCTTATCTCTAGTCAGGGACGGCACAGTGGCGCAGTGGGTAGCGCTGTCACCTCACAGCAAGAAGGTCGCTGGTTAGAGCCTCGGCTGGGTCAGTTGGCATTTCAGTCTGAAGTTTGCATGTTTTCCCCGTTTTTGAGTAGGGGTGCTCCGGTTTCCCCCACAGTCCAAAGACATGCACTATAGATGAATTGGGTAAGCTAAATTCTCCGTAGTGTATGTGTGTATGTCCTGGTGCTCCACGGGGGGTTGAGCGTTGGGTCAACAACCCATCTCATAAAAAATTAGATGTTACGAAACACCAACATGGTGCTGCTAAATATCAACTTCGATATAAACGGCCCTGGGAGTGAGTAAGTAAGTATCTCATGTCAGAGGTCAGCTAAAGTTGTTGAGAATGAATATTTGACAATCTCTTGGAGTCAGTCATTTGAGTTTATAATGAAAAGCATGTTCAAAAACATGGATCTGCTTCATAAGACACGTGTTATTACCCTTGTGGCATTTAGGGTAGTTTGACGATTAATTTATGCACTTTTTAAACTTCAGAAAAAGGGCCACTACCTAATACCATGATATAGTGTGCAAGAGCCAGGATAACATTTAAAGTTACTCCTACTGTGTTTTTTGACAAAAAAGTCATAAACACCAAGCATGACTTGAGGACGAGTAAATTATTTAATTTTTTTATTTTTTGGGTGAACTATATTGACCTTATTCTTCAATGTGGAAGTGTGCTCAGTATTGGGATTGTTTTAGAACTTCCGATTCAGTTGCCTATAAGAGAAATGACTAGTAATAATAACTGGCAGAAAACCATCAAACTGCTCGCTCAACAAACAAGTGTTTGCATGACTATACAGACAAAGCAGAATAATATAATAAGAAAATATCAGTTTGCAACATCAAGCAGCAAAACAAGCTGTTTTTACGTCTAAATATCAATGGAATTGAATGAGACTGGAAGTCTCAAGCCAAAAAGATTCAAATGGCTGCGCCCACTCGTACACGAAGAATGAGGTCAATAAGATGTGTTCACATTTAACATGCTTCATTTAATTAAATCAAACTGCAGCAATTTCTCTGTCCATATGAACAATGTAAAAAAGTTGACTCAACTCAAAATTATAAGGCAACTTGCTGCAAGCTTTTTTGAGTTGACTCAACTTTCAACGCAAGCACTCCACTTGACTCAATTTAAGTAAACTTAAAAATGTCCTGAAGCTGGTTGCCTTAAAATTTTAAGTTAAATCAACATTTTTTTACAGTTAATAAATGTAAATGCTGCGATCAAAAACTTGGTGCAGATCAAACTAGGAGACTGAGGCCTCTGAAATGGGTCTAAACACATTTATTAACTAATAAATGCAACAAGGACCATCAAGATGTGGCCATAGAAAGTGCCCATTCTGTTTTTTTCTGATCATAATTACGATCTGCCCTAAAAAGTGTACAACAGATGTTGAAAACTGCAGCAGATCTTGCAGCAGATGTTCAATTGTGTGTATGATGCATTCCTCACATTTTTTTCTGGTTCCTCAAAGAACCATTTAGTGAAATGTTTTACAATTTTATATGAGTTTTTCCACGTTTATATAATACAAAAAGTTGTGAAATGAAAAGGCTCTTGTGAAATGACGTTAAAGGTTCTTCATGGAGCCACTTCTTATTTTTATATGTATATAGTAGTGCTTGTTGTAAACAATTGTTACTGGAAGGGCATCCACCACAAAAAAAATAAAATAGGCAGGTCATTGTGCTCATTCTGAAGGATAGTGTGTGAGTGAGTGATTAAGTGTAAAATGTATCTTTGAACTTCATTATATATATATATATATATATATATATATATATATATATATATATATATATGTGTGTGTGTGTGTGTGTGTGTGTGTGTGTGTGTGTGTGTGTGTGTGTGTGTGTGTGTAGAAGCTCTGTCACGAAAAACAAATTCCTCGTATGTGTGAACATACCTGGCAATAAAGCTCTTTCTGATTCTGATATATATATATATATATATATATATATATATATATATATATATATATATATATATATATATATATATATATATATATATATATATATATATTATTATTATTATTATTAAATACCATAACCTAATTCCCCCTTAAAATGACTTTTCTTCACTTCTGGTCACATGGGATGCTTTAAGGGTGGGGCTATCGGTACTGGTCTTGTTTCAGTTCTGCTTTCAGCCATTCATCAATCTTCCAACAAAAATACATAAATAAAAAACCCATTATACATTCACAACAATAACTGATTTTCTTACATTACAAAACAAACCAAAAAGAGAACCCACCTCTACACACTTTAAATCACCTACAGGTAAGGTAAATCCCCTTCAGCTGATTTACCACAGCAGCTACATTTACAAGAATCAATCCTAAATATGAGCAAGATATGAATCTCACACGCACTGTTGACACTTATCAAATTTCTCTTTTATGGGAATTACAGGTGTTTTCGGTCATAAATCTAAACCACTGAATGGGGATTTCCTACTTTCGTTTTCCTAAAATAGTGAAAGAGTACAAATAAGTTAGGACACGTAAGCCGGTTTGATTCGACATTTGATGTTGTGGGATCATCCGTTTCGGGGGGCAGAAATACCTACACGTGAAAGAGGTGACATCATCGCGCTTGCTGCCAGTGACATCACTTTGTTTATAAACTCTATTCCTGTTGCTACAGACGGTTTCCCTGAGAGCGAGGGGGGAGTGAGACGCTCCTCCCGCTCACATAATTTACATCCGCTTTCAGCACAGCGACTGCCTATATAATGAGTCCCCGGCGTAAGTTATTCACTTTTAACAACTCGCAAACAACAGGACGATATGTTTCCAGAATCGGAGTGCGGAATCTGCTACCGAGCTTACAACCTCGGCCGTCGGTGTCCTCGACAGCTGAGCTGCAAACACACGTTTTGCGAAAGCTGCTTGGTGACCATCGGCCGGTCTGCGGAGACACACGAGCCTCGGATAGTGTGTCCACTGTGCCGACGCTCAACGGAGATGCCGGAGGCGAGAATCAAAGACAACCTGCCGGTAGACGAGGACGTTTTTGAGCGGCTTGTAACTGCGGGAAGCTCGGAGGAATGTGAGGATGACAATGATGATGATGAAAACGCAGAGGAACAACATCAAGACGTCCCCTCTCCAGCCAGAGAGGACGTTTCCCCGCCACCTAGAACCCGAAAAGGACACCTGGTGAAGTGCTTAAAAAAAGTGTGGAAAAAAGTCGTCGGAGACGGGAACATAAGTGAGTATTTCACCTCGATAACCTGCTATATCTGTCTTTTAATGTGTTTAAGGGTATAGTTCACCCAATAAAAATGTTATTCTGTCATTTACTCATCCTTCACTTGTGCCAAAACTTTTAGATTTTCTTTCTTCTGTTGAACATATTTTGAGGAAAGCTGAAAACCTGTAAACATTCTTCCAATGGAAAGTTTTCAGCTTTCTTCAAAATGCATAATTTTTTTTTCTTTCAACAGGTGAATTTTTGGTTAAACTGTCAATTTAATACATGAATTGAGTGCATAAAGAACTAATTGTCTTGTCTTTTTTTCTTTTTGTTTCTTTCAGATTGTACTATAAGTGATGCGGACTTGAGGGACCTGGCGGTTATGTCCTGCTACATGATGTAAATGACAATTTCAAGTTGTTGACCGACTCAAGTGCTGTCCTCAGACTCTCATTACTGCACATTCACAATTCACTTCTGACAGGGAAGCTGTGGATGACATGTTTGCACAATGTATAGTGGGACTGTCAGTGCCTTTCGGGCAATTGAGGGCTGTTTGTGGCTGGGTGTGACTCGTCACCATAACAGACATGTGAGGTTGTTGCAAAACAACCCATAAACACAGCAACAGAACATGTTAAAATCATTTTTGGCTGAAATGAACCACACTGCCAGTCGACGTGTTTGTGGTGCTCTTTTTGCTGTTACAAAATCATGGACAACATTCCCAATGACTTTTCTGTCTTAAAATATAAATTATACTAATTCATTGTTATTAAATGTTGTATTTATTGTATCCTTTAATTAGTTTAGTTAAGGAGTTTTTCAGTATTACATTTGTATCAAATGATTGTGCCTAAATTGTCACTTTTAAACCCGTTTCATGATCACAAATGATTTTTTTATATATTATATTGTATAAAGTTAAAATATTGAATTACTGTATATTGCTACATTTGTACCAAATAAATAATTTTTTATTATTTATTCATTCATTCATTTCCTTTTTGGCTAAGTCCCTTTATTTATCAGGGGTCGCCACAGCTAATTGAACCGCCAACTATTCCAGCACGTTTTACACAGCAGATGTCCTTCCAGCTGCAACCCAACACTGGCAAACACCCACACACTCTTGCATTCTCACACACGCACACCCTACAGCCAATTTAGCTTATTCAATTCACCTATAGCACATGTCTTAGGGAAACCAGAGCACCCAAAAGAAACCCACATGCACTCGGAGAGAACATGCAAACTCCACACAGAAATGCCAACTGATCCAGCTGGGGCTCGAACCAGTGACCTTCTTGCTGTAAGGCGATCATGCAGCCATGCAGCCCTTATTTAATTATATATTATTTAATTATAAATAATTATATATATTACCACATGTACAGATAAATGTAAAAGTGAAATCCTGTTCCCATGAATCTTTTAAAGACTAAAATCTCTGTACGTCACTCTTGTTTTGATTGTCAGGTTCTCGTGGACCTCTAGACTGAACATATGCACGTGCATAAACTCCATTTTCACATAATAAAATGCAGGGTATTGTACACAGAAACAACCATAGTATATATTTGAAATATTATTGCACAATAAAACCCATTTTTAAAAGTTTACTATCTCCACAAACTGCTGTTGTCATAAAAATCAACAGTCTTAAAACGTGTTCAATTTTATTTGACACTGTGCAAATGTACACAACTGAAATCAATAAAAAAGCACATGTGCAATTCTGCATGCACTTAGCTCTAAATGCATTCAGGTGGGCCTCATTAAGATGAACAAAGTTGATCAACAATATCAGTGTTTCAGGTAAGGCCACATTAGTAGGGTCATTTTGAGCAGGTGTGACTAAAAGCTTTGTGCACTATAGAGCTTAAAACATGTCTCTTCATTGCTTTCTGAGGTAAGCATTTACATTTCATTTCAATGCAACAGTTTAAAGAGGTTTAGTTCTGTTATGTAAGTAGAATCTTAAAACAAACCTGTTTTTATACAGACTGCTGTTGGTTTGTTTGACTCACTCTGTTGTTGGGTGTTTTCCTGGGCTGTCTCTTGGTAAGATTTGGTTGCAAGTATTATTGGAATAATTTGTTCATTCAAATCAAGTAATTTTGTGTGAAGTAAGAACTAAAGTGTGAAATTTAAAACTGATAAGAATACTTTTATAACATTGATAACTAAATGTCTTGTTGGTTTATTGCCAATGCATTTAGGAGACATCGCTGGAAATGATCCGAAGATCAAAATGCAAGCACTGGAAGTACTCAAAAATGCTGATTCTTCCATTGAAAAACCATTAAAAGGCACTCTTCAAAGCAATGTAGAACAGTTTAACAGCAAATATCAGTGGCCCAGAGTCAACTTTGCTCCATACAGTCAGAAAAGTGATGGCAATGCCAAAAATCCAATCTTTAGACTTCCAGAATCAAAAGATCCTGCATATGTTATGAATTACCAAAATAAGATCTTGTCCAGCATCAGCAGCGGAAATAATCCTATAGATTTTTCTAGCGTCAAATATAATAATGATCATGATGCCAAAACAAGCTATGCTTTCCAAACAGTCCAACAGGAACTCAATCCCTCACACTTCACAGGGAGCCGAATGAGCTCTAGTGATACTAATCTGGGCTCAAGGCTGGTGAAGAAAGAAGGACTGGTGGATGGAATGCATGCAGGAAATGTGTATAGGTCTAAGTCATTTGGATATCAGCATATTTCTCAATCAGAAATGCATTCAGGCAGTCAACAACCATTACGACTCAATGAACCCTATTTGAGGGAAGATATTTCCATCCAACCAGCACATGCTGAAAGAATCTCATCTAATTATAAGTCTAGAAGCTCCAATGCAAACCATAATATGAGGTTCAAAAGTGATGCAAATGCCATGTTTGATCAATCCAATCAAAATCAAAAAGTGCTGAGGAGGGTCATGCCAATTGTAGAAGATTTCTCTGTTGTAAAAGCAAATCAACAAGAGCACAAATCATCGCCACATGTCTTTTCTGCTGGGACCGCAGACCTTTCTCAAATTTCCTATGAGAATATGAGAGATGCATCTCTTTCTAAGATTCCCACAGTTCCAAGACTAATAACTTCAGTTGTAAAAAGGCCAAATTCAAATAGAGGGAACAGCATCTTTCCCTTAAAAAAAGCTGTGATGATTTCCTCTGAACCTGATCAGATCAAGCAGTCAGATTCTAGAAGGGTCACCACTCCACAAGCAAATCCACAAAGTAGCTTTGAGTATGGAAATACAAAGTCTTCCACAAGCAGCTACACCCTAAAGGACATTCAATCGACATATGCACAAAATGGCAACCAAATCAATCAGAGTTATCAGGATCTTGAACCTATTCAAACATTTCACACTCCGAAGAATAATAAAGTGGCTTCAGGTTCATCTGTTGATGTTCCGTCAGTGACCAATGGTGTCCTTTCTTACAAACAATTCCTGTCAGATGAAAATAACATCGGAAGCCAGCTTTCCGCATTATCTAAACCATCAATGCAAGGCACGTACTTGACTTCCAAAATACAGTTTCCAAAGAACCCGGTGTTATTTTTGGAACGTGATGAGAGAATTAATCTACCAGACACCACAAATCATTCACTAATGAAGTCAAGTCAGCATAGCACGCGGCATAGGACTGATTTGAATCCTTCAGGCCAAAGTATAACCCAATCGTTATCTGTTAAAAATTATCCGGTGCCAAGTCTCGTGCCAGGCAACACTATGAAGAGTGTTTACAGTGTTAGTCCATCCGTGTCTGGCACAAATAAAGATTCAGCTGTATCTGCAGATCAAAACCATCCATATTATATATCTCCCAAAAAGCCATATGCTTTTAAAGGTTTCTCATTTGTCCCAACATCTCTACAAAAATCCGAAGTGCACTTTGAACAGAAACCCATCACAAACTCTTTATTAAATGTGCAATACGTTAGTGCTCATCCAAGTACCACTCAAGAGCCCTTGATTTCTGACCAGTATGAAAAAATGCTTTTCCAGTTTGAGGACTTCAAAACAAACCAAGAGAAACAACCAGATCCTGATCTGACAGACTCCTTTAATAACAGGCTACAGCTCCCCTTTACAGAGGGTGGAAGTAACATGAAGTACGATGTTCAAGGTCAAGCTGTAGCCAAGAGAACAGAAACTTCACATAATGGAGCAGCTTTTCTGCAAAAACACCTTAAAAAGCTGTACAAGGAATTACCACTTGAGGAAGTTCAGTCAGAAACATCTGAGAGGTGGACTTCAGCCTTAAACAACCTAATTGAAATGCCAAAAGTGGGATCCTCCATCAGCAGGTTTGATGGTTCTAACACATACCCATCAACCATAAAATCTTCCAACAATCAAGAGAATCCTAAATCAGAGATTATTCAACCAATTTACAAGTCGTCTCTTATTAACAAAGACGTTGGTAATTCTGTTGTCCATCCGATTCACGTGTATAAATACAAAGGTCCATCAAATCCAGCAAAGGAAATTCTAAGGGACAGAAACCCAGCTGGTGTAACACAATCAGACATTAGTGAAAATGGCATGAGATCAAGTCCGACAAGTAGTGTTGTGATTGAGAAGCTGGTTGAAGTGACAGAAGAAGGGAAGGGATCTGGAGAAAATTCATACTCTCAAAATTCTTATTCAGTGCCAGTCACTCAATCTACATCATACAGATCTGCTGATGTTAAGAGTCACAAAGTGAATAGCTTTTCCACTATTTACAGATCTACTATTAAACAGTTTGACCAGATAAATGAAACCAATATTGACTTCAATGCTGTCGACGTGTCCCAGTCATCAGGTCCCACAAGCAGCTTTGTAATTGGACGGTTAATCAATACATTTGACAATGTTTCCACAAAAACAAATCCCAACGCATCTTTAACAAAAGCTGCCCTAAACCATTTTAAACCAGTTCAATTTTCAGATATAGCTGGTAGTGCTTCTTTTACTAATGCTAAGCTACATTCTGCGGCCATCACACCAAAGGAAGTAGTGGATGTCACAAGAGTTTCAAACCACTCTGATTCATCAGTGATGGTGGAAATTATTGGCAGCTCCCCTGAAATCCCAACCTTACAAACTGAAGATGATGTTCAAAGCCCGGTGAACTTGAATGTCTCTGAGTTTCTGCCAACAGCTGCAAAAGACATCAGCACAGAGTCTCAGTCATCATTTACAGAAGAATATTCTCCACCTCAAACAACTGTCTTTTCCACTAAACCACAGCTGGATCATTCAAAAGTGGATACTGATTCATTTTATGAGGGAACTTTGATGCCTGATATTACTACTACGTTGGTCTCGGTTACCTCCTATTGAGACTGGCTTCTTTTAACTCTATGAACTTGTATGAACATTAATGGTAAACGTCTTTAGAAGACGTCAGCTTGAGGTGTTTCTCTGTTCTGTAGGTAGATGGCGCCAGATCTGTTGTCACGTTCATTTTTGCATTAAATGGAATGAATGTGAAATCTGAGCTTCATTGGGTTTTTTTTTATTACCTCTTATGTTTACCTCCTAACAGCAAATTATATTGGGGGAAATATTACAGCTTGTATATTTACTTTTTTTTTTAGGTGTCAAGGAAATATTGCACTCATTTAGATAATTAAAATCGTTTTAGCAGTCAAAGCGCTTTGATCTGGGTTCATTTTGCATAAACAGTCCATGTTGAAGTTCTAGAATTGACATTTCTGAGTGTTACAGACAAACTATGATGTTGTTTGAGCTGTTTCGGATAAAAACAATTGTAATTTCCCATTGGAACATTCATTTATTTTCCTTTAATTTTAGAGTTGAGATTACTCTTATTTTTAAGATGACTATTAGTGGTTTAAAGAATTGCTTATGTAACTGGTTCTGGTGTTTTCTTTTTAATGTGGGAATAACCAGACGGATATCAGAAGCCGTGACTGCTCTAATCTCTCTCTTCTTCCATGTGCAGTCAGTGCAGAAAGGGAAAGTGCAACGCATTTAGCATTCACATGCTTTAATTAGACAAAATAAATGAAATGCTCTATTATAGTGAAGTCCAGAATAACAAAACAAATGGGGAATACAACAGTTTAAAATATTATTTAAACAATAAAAATGGCTTCGAAGGAATCCTTTTTTTTTTTTTTTTTTTTTTTTTTTTTTTTTTTTTTTTTTTTTAAATTAAGGCAGTGCAGAAAAGGAAGAGACGGGTGCAAAACAAACTTAAAACTGAAGCTTCTCTGGAGATTTAAAGGAGAAGACGCAAACACATAAACACTTCAGGTAATACTTAACACACATTTTGTGTAATTCTATAAATAAAGTGAACAATACTTACCATACATTTAGCACTTACTATTAACTGGATATATCACATCAAGGACTATACTGTGGTATAAATAAAAATTATATAATAAAGGTTCAAATGTCATCTAAGACACAGGAATTCATTAAATCCACTAGTAAACCTGTAAGTTTTGTCAACAGATTTAATGGATTTTTTTTCTCCACTAAAAGTAAATAAGATTAATTAAATGTAAATATTAAATTGTACAAAGTTTTAAATTGATAAATGTTTTAGACATGTTTATTTAATAATTTTTCTTTCAGCTTAGTACCTTTTAATCATCAGGGGTCACTACAGCGGCATGAACCGCCAACTTATCCAGCATATGTTTAACACAGCGGATGCCCTTCCAGATGCAACCCAGTACTGGGAAACATCCATACACACTCATTCACATGCATACATTACGGCCGGTTTAGTTTATTCAAGTCACCTGCACTTAAAAAAAAATAGTTCTAGTGCTTGTTCAAATTACCTGTTTAAAATGAGCTGAAACAACACAATTCTTGTCATTTCTTTGGTCAATTTATTTGTTTTATGTTCAGTCCACTTAAATTTGTTGGTCCAACTTCCTGGTTAGGGGATTTGTAGTTCCCAGATTGAATTAAGAGAGGGAAATGTTGACAATAAAAGTAATCTTGGGTGTTAAAAGTTAATAGAAAGTCTTGTTAGAGATTATTCTTCTCTTTTAGTTTGAATATTTTTATGTAATGCTTTGAATTTTGAGGTTACCATTGTGCAGAAGCACCCATGCCTTGGGTGTTGGCAGCTTAATTAGCAAAAATGCAGTGTGTTGCTTTGATCAGTAAGCAATAACAATCATAAAATGAGTTCTGAGATCAGTCTCAATTAACTGTATGTGTAAGTCATGAAATATGTATGCTTAAAATGGCTTTTTTAGTTTATTTACTAAACTAATAACTTCAAATAAAACTAAGAGACTTTGAAATGTCTACATAATAAACATACATAATAATATCACTAATTTGAGTTTAAATTAAATAAATATAAATGTATTTAAACCTTTTATTTGATAAAGTCATGTTGGACCAACTCAATTGCATTTAATTGTGTGTGTGAATATTTTTTTTTTTTAGTTGGTGCTAAACAAATTTATTGGATGGAAATCTTGCCCTTAATTAAATTGAGTTCATTCATTCATTCATTCATTCGGCTTCGTGTCTGCTTAGTCCCTTTATTAATCTGGGGTCGTCACAGTGGAATGAACCGCCAACTTATCCCCCATATGTTTTATGAAGCGCATGTCCTACACCAGGGGTCAGGAACCTTTTTTCAGCAAAGAGCCATTTCTGATTTTTTTTTATCAAGTGCATTTTTTAAAGAGCCATTAGGGGTTTGCATATAACTAAACCTTTATTTATGTCCATGCACAGCTCAAAAATAATTTTTTTAATCAAAGATTTTTTTTTCTTTTTGCCATCGCCACTCATGAATGTTGTTTGAATTTACATGCGTGAGGTTACCATAGAAATGAAAGTTGCTAGCCCTTTATTGGTGTCACGATTCAAGTTAAATCACAGCCCCCACATGTGCATTGATTGAAAAATTCTTTTATTGTATAATTTTTTAACTTTATAACATTATTGAAGAGGGACAGCTGGAGAGCCGCATATTTTTGAGAGTCCTTCACTAATGAAGTCAAGTCAGCATAGCACACGGCATAGGATGGATCATAGGACGCAACCCATCACTGGGAAACATCCATACACACACTCCATCCAGTGACACTACGGTCAATTTTAGTGTTTCACATCTTTGGAGCACCCGTGCTACCCACTGTGCCACCGTGTCATCCTAAATTGAGTTCATCCAACGAGTTATTTTTTTGAGAGTTCACCGCATGTCTTTGGACTGTGGGGGAAACCGGAGCACCCAGAGAAATCCCACACCAACACAGGGAGAACATGCAAACTCCTCACAGATGTCAACTGACCCAGCCGGGACTTGAACCAGTGACCTTGCTGTGAGGAGACAGCACTAACCACTGTGTTGCCCCAGAAATATGTTTAATTAATTAGTTTTAAGTAATTAAGTTAACTAAAGGGTAACACTTTACAATGGGGTTCAGTAGATAATGCATTTACTAACATGAACTAATCATGAACAACACTTGTACAGCATTTATTAATCATAATTGAACATTTACTAATTGAGATAAATACATTATTAACGGCCAAGTACATGCTTGTAAACATTAGTTAATGCACCGTGAGTTTACATGAACTAACAATGAACAACTGTATTTTCATTAACTAACGTCAACTAACATCAACAAATACTGTAGTAAATGTATTGTTCATTGTTTGTTCATGTTAGTAAATGCATTAATTAACATTAACTAATGAACCTTATTGTAAAGTGTGACCAACTAAAGTTAGTACCAGTTTCAAAGATCCCATTATTTAATGCATTAACTATGTTATACAATAATTTCCTTAATTAATAGTCTTTGTTACAAATAATTAATGAAAACAACAGTTAACACTCTCTCTAGTCCATTAATATTAAAAGATTTACGAGATTTTAAATTTTTAAGATGCATTGATAAATATGGAAATTAAATGATTTTTAAAAATCTGACTTTTTTTCATTGTTCACTGAAGGTGTTGTTAATTAAAGCATTCACTAATAAAATGCAATATGTTTGCTGCAGTATTTCAGCATCAGTTTTGCAGCATCAGATCATTATGACTATTGTCATTTTATTATATAATTTATGATCGATGAACAGTGAGAGAAAAGTGAAATGACTAATAGCTAAAAAGCCCATCACTTCCATATTTTTTTTTACTGACCTTTTTTCCAAATATTAAGACGCAAGCCTACATAGTGTATGATGAAAGCATGAAACAAGCAAACATCAAAACACAATTTCACTTTTTAAACATTTCTTCGGCTTAGTCCACAGCGGAATGAACCGCCAACTTGTCCAGCATATGTTTTACTCAGCGGATGCCCTTCCAGCTTCAACCCAGTACTGGAAACACCCATACACACTCGTTCACACACACTACAGCCAATTTAGTTTATTCAATTCACCTATAGCGTATGTCTATGGACTGTGGGGGAAACCGGAGCACCTGGAGGAAACCCACGCGAACACTGGGAGAACATGCAAACTCCATACAGAAATGCCAACTGACCCAGCCGGGACTCAAACCAGCGACCTTCTTGCTGGTTAGCAACAGTGCTAACCACTGAGCCACCCTGTCACCCCAGAAGTATGTTTAATTCATTAATTATATGTAATTTAGTTAACTAAAGTTGATAACAGTTCCAAAGATCCCATTATTAATGCACTAACTAACTATGTAATTCAATAATTTCCTTAATTAATAGTCTTTGTGGATAATAATTAATGAAAACAACAGTTAACACTCTCAAGTCCATCAATATTGAAAGTTGAGAGATTTAAAATTTAGATTTAAAAAAATCTTAAATTTTTTCCATTGTTCACTGAAGATCTTGTTAGTTAAAGCATTCACTATTCAATTCAATTCAATTCACCTTTATTTGTATAGCGCTTATACAATGTAGATTGTGTCAAAGCAGCTTCACATAAAAGGTCATAGTAAATAGGAACAGTGTAGTTCAGTTTGTAGTGTTTAAGTTCAGTTCAGTTTAGCTCAGTTCAGTGTGGTTTAATAATCACTACTGAGAGTCCAAATACTGAAGAGCAAATCCAACGATGCGCAGCTCTACAGATCCTGAACCATGCAAGCCAGTGGCGACAGTGGAGAGGGAAAAAAAACTTCACTAAAGGCGGAAGTGAAGAAAAAAAACCTTGAGAGAAACCAGACTCAGTTTGTGCACGACCATTTTTCACTAATAATAAGCAGTATGTGTGCTGCAGTATTTCAGTCTTTGTTTATTTTTACTTTGCAGAATCATTATGACCTTGCTTATCTTTTTTGATATTTTACTATTTAATTCATGATCGATGAATATGTTTAACATAGAAGATCTGGTTGAGAGAAAAATGAAATGACTATGTAATAATAATAGCATTTCTATCGTTTATTTTTTTATTTACTGACCTTAATATTTTTTCCCCATATATTAAGACACAAGCCTATATAGTGTATGATGACAGCCTAAAACAAGCAAACATCAAAGCTCAATTTACTTTTCATACATCATATCTCTAATTATTTTCACAGTGTTTGTGCCCTAGACAGCCACCAGATGGTGTGTGTGCACTGCGGATGTCTCTCTCACAAGGTTCTTGAGTTCATTGTGAAGTTGCGTATTGTTCAATTAGGACTAAAACTGCTTTAAAATAGAAGTGCATTTAAACAAGCTGCAAGCAATCAATTATCAATCTGACCACACTTGCATGTATATATATATAGGTTGAACAATTTCTGACTGATCAAAAAACACCATGATTCTAAATGACAGTAACGCTCTTGCTTCTACAATAGCCTAGTATTAAAGCTATTGTATGAATGACCCCTAACCTTTTCCCATTAGAAAGGCCTGAGCAAAAAAAATCCCCTTGTCTACGCCCCATCCACACTGTCCCAGCATGAGGCCAGCACAGAGAGAAAAAAACTGAGGGCTTTTCTGTCAATCATGACTACATACATTGTACAGCAGATTACCACACTCCCCCTTAAATGCTTTGAAAATGGAACATTCCACTTTTCTGGGAAGTTAGCAGTTGGAAACTACTGCTCTTCTGTATGAAAAACTGGTCAAATGGTTGATGTTTTTAACAAACTAAATACACAAGAATGTTAAAAATGTCTGTATGTGCGTTGAACATGTTGCATTCTGTCGCTTTCTCACCCAAGCTGTTTCACTCCTCCGTCCGTCCCTCACCCCCCTCTCTATCTGTGTCTGAATTCTGTAGCATGTGTCTTTGGGTTCTCAGGAAGCTCTTGGGGAAAATAAAATGTAGAGGCCCCGCAGTGACGTGACCCTCCCCACTCTCTTCCCGCTCTGCTATTCACACTCTGTACAGCCAGTCTTAGGGTGCAGTTCGGGTACAGGGAGTCTTTTTGTTTGGATGTGGAGCCAACAGTCTCAACCATAGGCTCAGCCATTCAGGAAGAACCTCCAAATCTCATCTGAGTTTTAAAAGAAACCGGTAGCACTTTACAAGAAGTTCCCATTTGTCAATGCACAAGCCAACAATGCACACTGCATTTCACTGTTAGTTCAGCTTTTGAACCAATGATTGTTTTTATCTTTATTAGAAGGAACCTTTTCTGTTTGGAACATCTTTTAAATGTTTAATATTTTTAATGATTGGATTTGGAATTTTTATTTGAAATGTCATTTTTATAATCAATCATCAGCTAAGTGTGAGCTCTTGAATTACCATACCAGCATATTACTGCAAAAGTTAAAAGAGATTCAATAAATCAAATAAAATAAATTATATTTTAATAATAAAACTTAATATTTTAACTCAAAACGTTGATGTTTTGTATTTTGTTTTCTTTTGTGTGTTTGTGTGATCAAAGATGCTAACTAAGGTTAAGAAATGAAACTACAAAGTTTCCATGCCAAATAATGAATGTTCATGTTTATATAGATATATATTTTATCTCTACAAAGTCTCAAATTTTATTTCAGAATTCTGCTATTTGACTTTTTAAATTTTATTTTTGTCCTCGCAATGGCAAATTTACAAAGGCTTTCTTGTTTTTTACTTTAATTTTGACTTAATTTTGCAATTCTTTGGTCAAGTTTATAACTCATTGTTGATAATACATGAGCAATTCCATGGAAAAGTCAACCTTGCAATGAAAAACATTAAGTTTTCGCCAAAACATCAAAACCATTTCTGCATTTTTTTGTGTAAGCTATGCTTTAAAAATACTCAAAAATGTCTCTGTTCATGTTTTCAAACTATTATATTTTTACACCCATAACAGAGCTTTTTCCTTATAAATGCAAAAAATGTCAAATAAAATAAAATCAATTGTGTTTGTTCTATAGTGAGCCGACTCTTTTCCTTTTGACTAGCGTTATTTATTTTGGGTTGTGCAGTTTTTATTCACAGAATTTTGACAAAGTATGTTGTATACTGTAAACTTTTTTGGTCACATCCATAATGCATGTTTATTTTCCTCATTTAAAATATAAAACAAACGTTTACAGATTGATATTTTTCTGCTCCCATAACTCTGTGGTTAGTTGTTTTAGAAAATATAATGTTTAATGTTTAATATAATGTTAACATATACTTTCTCTGTGAATAAATTTTTTTAGATTTAACTGCAAATGTCACATCCATAACGCTGGCATTGCTCACATACTTGCAAACTCAACAGTTACCTTTTTAAAAAGTTTATTTATTTTTATTTTTTGCAAGCTGGCATTGAAACCTTTTAGTGAAGTTCTACCACGGTTTGACTGTCTTGATATTGCAGTAAGAAGCATGTTGTAAACATGTTGATATCCTATACTGTATGTCTGTTTCTTTGGCAAAAAAGAGATCAAGATACATGGAGAGTGAAGTTGGCAACAGAAAAGGGTCAGAAAAGAAAGCTGTTTTCGTTTAACGATAATGACAGGCTATTAAAATGCATTAAAACATAATAACCTTCCATGCTGTGGGCGATGAGTACACACAGCAAAGCTACTGTTCCCAATCAACCTGAGTCTGCTGAACTTTGCTTGTACTCAACTCTAACGACTGCACAATCAATGGGCTTAATGGATTAAACACATTACTGAGTACAACTGTGCCACATTTAAATCTATGGGAACAGCAGGGAAAACAGAAAAGAGAGCATTAGCCTACTGTAAATGCAGAATTAGACTGTTATGATAACCAAGACTATTGTGTCTGTCTCAGTCTGTTTTTTCATGCACACACTCACTTCCTGCCTCACTGAGCCAAAAGGGAAGTAATAAAGCAGGAAGACTTCCTGCAGTACAGCTTAGTTCAGCTGTGAGAGAAGATGTTTCCAGGCAAAAGCTGTTAGCAGGCTCATAAAATTAGCATAAGGTTAAGGGTAACAACTCTGAGGCAGAATTACACCTGTTACTGGACTAGGAAAAAAAATGTAATAATTTTAAATCAACACATTTACCTGATGCTGGTGCCGTAAAGTTTGTTTGCAAGAACAATATACGAACACAATAGCTAGTGTTTTAACCACTACATGTGGAACTCAAAACTATAGATAATTTAGTCAATGCTATAAAAATAATAACTTCATAGACTGATGTTCACTGTCCGTCCAATAGCCTTAAAAGCTTTGTGTTTACTTACCTTGATAAGCAATGCAGCATATTGCTGTTTTTCACTCCCTGATGTGTCGTGACTGATGAAATGGCGCCTCAGTTCAAAAGGCGGCAAATGTGTGAACGCGTTCTTTACCTGCTAGCTAACGTCGGAAATAAACATGAATGAATAACACACCTTTCACATAAAGACCCGTGTTTTTTAATCACTGGAAATTCACATTAACTTGTAAACAACATGTATAACACTGTAAATTTAACAAACTGAAGTAAATGTATAAGTTTAGGCTTTTATTAAACCTGCATGGTGTTCAGTTTATGTTTGCATACTTTCTACATTTCAGTTAGCCTATCTAAAAAATAATACCAATTGGGTTTAAGACTGCATAGCTTTAAGCATTATCTAGTTTTATCATTAGGAATAATATTTAATTGTGATTTAGCCTAATTTATTTAAAGACATTGCCACATTTTTTTGGTAAACTACTGACAATATTTCATTTAGATTCTCTCCAACTTAAGTGTGACTTCAAAACATATTTAAAATATATGAATAAATTAATACTTTATTCATCTATGTTGAATTAAATTGATTAAAAGTGAACCTTGCACACTGATAATGTTAAAATTTGTATATTGCACATGAGATGTGAAATTGTCCATTTATTTTTGTGTGGGTGCTTACATAGTATGGAAGACCCAAATGTTACTAAAACAATGCTTGTATACATGCATGGCCTAACATTTTTGGGGGAAATGCTTTAAATGTTATATCATGTATAAATATCTGAAACAAGCCTGAGGCTAAGTTTTGTATTATGTAGCATATTTTACTCTATTATGACACTGTTAAATGAATAAAGGGCACCTGGAGACTAAAACTGGGATCTTGTTTCATTTTTGTTTACAATCATTAAATGATTAAATGCTCAAGTAGATTCTTACCTCTAACACACACACACACACACACACTCCTGCTGGTGGCAGATATGTAAATGGCTGCGGCTGCCAGATGCTGATACATTCAGGTTTTGACAAGATTTTTCTCACTTCTTTTCATGTCTGAAGTTCAAAAGTCTTGCATTACTATCCTGCATCCTTCAGTGTTGTGCTGAGCCACAGGCCCTGAGGAAAAACACTGAAACGACACACACATGGATCTAAAGCAGGTCACGGGTGGAGACACCTTCACTTCTGTTTGTTTCAGCATGGAGCAAAGGCCGTCAGGTTTTTTTTTCTGCATGTGCTGCTGATGTGAGCAGTAATACAAACTGCTGTTGCATAGCAAGTGTTTCATGCAGTTTTACTTCGCCTTGTCCTGAAGCCACTGTGTCCACTCTTGCAGTAACAGGCCACCCATGAATATCTGCCCTACAGACGGTCAGTCTTCGTCCAGTGTCAGAGTGTGTGCATAACAAGTTGAAACCAGACCTTCCGAATAAAGATCTCTTTTGTGCTGGAGAATTGTGCATGAAAAATGTGTGGAATGACCCTCAAGACTCTGTATGCTGCTGTAGGTATCAGCTCTGAGAAAAGCTAGACAGTTTGCTATTCATAGACATACGACTTGTGATACTGTTTCCACACTGTCTGTCTATATGGAGAGGGCATTGGATGCATGACAGGACACGCTAGGGAGGCTGGTTACTGTCGGGAACAAAATATAAAGACAGTAATTGTTAGATAAAGCTTATTAATTTCACAATTGTAGTATACATAATAATATAACAATTCTAAGAAACTAAATTTTAAGAAACCGTCTTTTGCACGTTTCAACCTTCAAGGCTTTTGTATAGAGACTGGATTTTTAAAAGCATTAACATGTGCTTTCATCAGAGTGATATTACTACATGAGATTTTGAGTCTTCTCTCTTCATGTGTGTGTATGTGTGTGTGGGGGGTGTGTGTGTGTATTTGTGTCATGCATGTGTAAACTTTTCAATACCTGAACTTCGAATAAAATTTCTTTCATTTATATGTTTGTTTTTGGAATAAGTGTGAAGAATCAATGAACATACTGTATATAATGTTAACTGTTTACTGTTCCTATAGCGGATTTTAGTCACAGTTTCACAGTTTTTTTTTTTTTTGGTGTACATAATCTGATTCATATTCAAATATGCAGATATGAAAACAATGAAAGGGTTACAGTTTAGCAGTGTGTGGGGAAATACACAACTTACACAAGAACATGTGTGGCCATATTTCAATGCAAACCCAACAGACACATGCATATACACTCACCAGCCACTTTATTAGGTACATCAGTGCAACTGCTCGTTAATGCAAATTTATAATCAGCCAATCACATGGCAGTAACTCAATGCATTTAAGCATGTAGACATGGTCAAGATGATCTGCTTCAAGTCAAACTGAGCATCAGAATGGGGAAGAAAGCTGATTTAAGTGACTTTGAACGTGGCATGGTTGTTGGTGCCAGATGGGCTGGTTTGAGTATTTCAGAAACTGCTGATCTACTGGGATTTTCACGCACAACCATCTCTAGAGTTTACAGAGAATGGCCGAAAAAGGATAATATATCCAGTGAGCGGCAGTTCTGTGGGCGCAAACGCCTTGTTGATGCCAGAGGTCATGTTCGAGCTAATAGAAAAGCAACAGTAACTCAAATAACCACTTGTTATCTTGTATAAACAGTTAAGGCTGGTGGTGGTGGTAATGTAATGGTCTGGGGGATGTCTTGGCACACTTTGGGCCCATTAGTACCAATTGAGCATCGTGTCAACGCCACAGCCTAAATGAGCATTGTTTCTGACCATGTCCATCTCTTTATGACCACAGTGTACCCATCTTCTGGAGGCTGCTTCCAGCAAGATAAGGCGCCATGTCATAAAGTTTGAATCATCTCAGACTGGTTTCTTGAACATGACAATGAGTTCACTGTGCTCAAATGGCCTCCACAGTCACCAGATCTCAATCCAATAGAGCACCTTTGGGATGTGGTGGAATGGGAGATTCGCATCATGAATGTGCAGCTGACAAATCTGCAGCAACTGTGTGATGCTATCATGTCAATATGGACCAAAATCTCTGAGGAATATTTCCAGTACCTTGTTGAATCTGTGCCACAATGGATTAAGGCAGTTCTGAAGGCAAAAAGGGGTCCAACCCGGTACTAGTAAGGTATACCTAATAAAATGGTGAGTGTACATGTATATACAAAAACACAGATACATATATATAATTACAGATCACACACACATATATATATATATATATATATATAATAAAACGTGAAACATACAACAGAATCATGTATTAAACACTCCTGTTTTTATTTTAGCACTGTTGGCCAGCAAAAAGATGTCACTGCGATACAGTACGCGAGGACGATTCCCAAATTACATACTTCAAACCCTCCCTCCCCCACTCCAGACTGTCATTGGTTCAGTCCAGTGTGCATTGGGTCAGCTTTAGCATCATTGCGTGCTAGTGGAGGTGAATCTACCGCAGAACACCCTCATACAAACACAAACGCTCAGAGTATAAATAGACGCTCAGTGACATCCAGCCAAACGTCTGCTACCGGTTCCTTTCAGGACGAGCAGGAGGAGGAGGAGGAGGAGGAGAAGAAGCGGAAAACAGACAGGCACTTCAGTCTTAATGCATGGCTTCAACAGAGCACACATAAGGTGAAAGAAATAAAGATCAGGGAGGGCGATCAACTAGTCAGTGATGCTACTGAATGCTATTAGCGCTCCCTCTGCTGCTTTTACCACCTTCTTTATCAGCTAAGTTTATTTTACAGAAAGTAAAAGAATAAGCTTTCTCTTCTCTTTTCGGGTCTTGAGATTAAGGGTTAATCCGTGAAGTGTTGAACTCAGAAGTTGAAACATTGGCATTGTGTTTTCTTAAAATGAAAAAAAAGGTCTGGAATTGGACACATGGCATCTTATTTAAAAATAAAACACTTTGATTTTAAATTTAGGACAAATGTCTTCAGTAGTTTGCAGAACGAAACTATTTTACTGTACATTTTGTGTTTTACTCAAAACACATTTGTTCATTTTTCTTCGGCTTAGTCTCCATTTCAGAGATTGCAACAGCGGAATGAACCACCAACTATTCCAGCATATGTTTTACATAGCGGATGCCCTTCCAGCCACAACCCAATAGTGGGAAACACCCATGCACTCTCGCATTTTCACGCACACTCTTATACACTACAGAGTTTAGTTTACCCAATTCACCTATAGTGCATGTCTTTGGACTGTGGAGGAAACCGGAGCACCCGGAGGAAACCCACACCAACATGGTAAGAACATTCAAACTCCACACAGAAATACCAACTGGCCTAGGGCTTGAACCAGAGACCTCCTTGCTGTAAGTGCTAACCATTGAGCCACCATTCTGCCTTAAAACACATTGTAAAAGTGAATTTCCAAGTGATAATTTTGTTTCCATATTGAATGGCACCATCGTTTTTTCTACATTCTTAAATTAAATTCCTTTTTATGTAAACACTGCAAAGTGAAAGGACATGTGAGGGAAACTTTCATATATGTTTATAATTGTTTTGGTTTATGTAGACCCTCCAATAACCCAATGTACCTTCCTTATCAGTTCAGTTTTTACAGAAAGTAAAAGAATAACAATCTTACTCTTCAAGCAATTATTCAGAACTTGAAAACTTGAAAGTCTTCAGAAAGCGACAATCAAAAACAAGAGGCACTTTTTGTATATACATAACACGTTCAATGATTGTGAAGGATTGTAAATACTGTTCAAGTTTCTGCTGAAGCTCAGAGGTCACTGTCATTGGCTGCGGTGTCTTGATTCTCCTCTCTGATTGGCTGTTGTGCTGGTCTGTGGAGAGTCTGGACAGCACAGGCGGCTGCACTTGTTGCAGAGAGTCTTCTGAAAGTGCTTTTGGGGTCACACCGCACTCGTTCTCCTCTGGCTTTCAGCTGATCGGGAGACCGCAGGCAGTATATTTCCCAGAATCCCACACTGCTGAGGTTTCAACACTCTGAGAATAAAAACAGAAGTGAGATGTAAAGTTTTGCAAGCAGATATATTTATCGGTTTACACATTGATCACTGCTTTTTTAAATTCAAAGATTTGGTATTGAGCTGTCTGAAATTGATACAAATGTGTCTAAAACATTGCCGTTTCACGCTATAAACATTTTTAATTTAAATTTAGAAAAAAAGGGAGTACTTTACAGAATAAAACACTTCGTCAGTACTCTACAGCAGGGGTTCCCAAACTTTTCAGCCCACGACCCCCAAAATAACAATGCCAGTGACTCGCAACCCCCAATATCCTCTGAGGTGGTTATAAATACAGAAACCTTGCATGCAATGGCTCACACACACCAACAGACCCAAGTCTATTCTTCGTTTAATGTTTTTAATGTATGTCAGTGCTGTAAATGTGCCAGAAAGTTTAACCTGCTATTATAAAATCAATCTGCTGCATCTGACGCTATTGCTGTGTCTTTAATATAATGTAATTACCTCAGGGGTCGCAATCCAACAGAACTAGTAACTATAAGCTACTAAAGTAACTATTTAATAAATAGTAACTATAAACAACTTTTTTTCAGTAGGTTATGGATAAAATATAGTAATTCTTATGGTTTAATAAAAATAAATAGATTTTTGGAAATCACCAGGCGACCCAGCTTCATTGTCCCGTGACCCCTCGGGGGTCCCGACCCCCACTTTGAGAACCACTGCTTTACAGAATAAAACACCATTTTAATTAAACACAACTATAATATGCAAATGTAGAGATCCTAAGAATTTTCATATGGTCTCTTTTTCCATAGCTGTATATTTAATAAATGTTACCATTTGTTTTGTTATGTTTTTTGCTCTGCTACACTTTACAGTCCCTAAGAGACTAGAGATATCATAAGCAATAGCATATTTCTCCATAGCAGATGCAGACTTAATTAAACAGGACAGTGTAATGACAATAAGTTGTGATGTTTGGAGCACATATCATCATAGTTTGGAAAAGAAATGCTTGATTGTGTTTGCAAATAATGCATCACTTATACTTCACCTTACTCAATCTAGCCAACAGTTTTAAAATGAAACACACTGGAAATTGGAACATAAGAATGCAGTGTTAGAAACACATTTGTTGCAGTATCCCATTTACATGGCTTTGAGCAGTTTGTCAAACCATGTTTCATAAGATTTCACACATTAGAGGAGTTGATAATATGGAGTGAGACATGTGACACAAGAACACAAACCACTTTTTCAATGTGCAGGACTTATAAAAGTGTATGTACATTTAAAGGTTCTGCACATTGTAAAAGTTCTTTGAGGTCTGTACAAAGAACAGCACAAAAAAGCTTTTATTCATCAAATAATTTCCTGTAATGAAAACATGTAAGGAACTAGTGTTGTTGGTGTTTTCTGCCTCTATAGTGTTCTTTTCTCCTATAGAAACTTCTGTGCAATCTCTATATTCATATTTTGCAGAAACACAGGCAGAATCATGTACGTATTTTATAGACCTTGGCTGAGTCTGTTACATTGTTAGGTCTGGCATGAATAAATTTGCAGTCTATGAATCAGGCAGCTGAGCCTCTCTCCTCTTATCTCACTCGGTGAATTGTGCAACTAGAAACGAGAACATTGATAGATATCTCCTATTAGCTGTTCTTATCAGAGAGAAAATATTTTAATGCATAAAGACATCCGGTTGCAGAGGGCTGAATGCCTTTAAAGGGATAGTTTATACCAAAATTAAATCCACAGTTAATTTACCCACACTCAAGCCAAGCAAGAAGCAGACTTTGAAGCCAAACATGCACATTGATGCCATAGAATATTATTTTCTGCAAACAATTGGAAGTGCGTTCAATACATTCTGAAGCAGTCAGATTCAAAACTGTTGGCCAAGTCTGTTAATTAAAAGCAATAATGTTCTAGCTGCATAAACTGATCATTTTAAGACCGCAATGTATTGCCAGAATTAGTTTGGTCTGTGTGAATTTTTTACTCTCAAAGAAAGAATCAGAATCAGAATCAGAAAGAGCTTTATTGCCAGGTATGTTCACACATACGAGGAATTTGTTTTCGTGACAGAGCTTCTACAGTGCAACAGGATTACAGAGACAGGACAAAAAACAGATAATAAATATATTTTTTTAAAAATAGAAGTAAGTAGTGAGTGCAAATATACAGATTGACAAGTGTATGTACATGTTTATTACTATATACAACGTTATATGTGCAGCTGTTATGTGCAAATTGGCATGTAAAGTGTGTTGTTAAATAAGTGTATATGTGTATAAAAGTGTATAGCAAGTAGTGATGTTGGTTCCGCAATTATTATCATCAAGTGTTCATGAGATGGATTGCCTGAGGGAAGAAACTGTTTCTGTGTCGGGCTGTTCTGGTGCGCAGTGCTCTGTAGCGTCGACCAGAAGGTAAAAGTTCAAAGAGGCAGTGTGCTGGGTGTGAGGGGTCCAGAGTGATTTTGGCAGCCCTTCTGCTCGCTCTGGATAAGTACAGTTCTTGGGGAGTAGGAAGGGTTGTACCAGTGATTCGCTCAGCAGTCCGAACTATTCGACGTAGTCTTTGGAGGTCGTATTTAGTAGCTGAGCTAAACCAGACAGTTATTGATGTGCAGATGACTGATTCAATGATGGAGGTGTAGAACTGTTTCAGCAGCTCCTTTGGGAGGTTAAACTTCCTCAGCTGACGAAGAAAGTACATCCTCTGTTGAGCTTTTTTGACAATGGAGTCAATGTGAGTGTCCCACTTCAGGTCCTTAGAGATGGTGGTGCCCAGGAACTTGAATGACTCCACTGCTGCCACAATGCTGTCCATGATGCTCAGTGGGGGGAGAGCAGGGGGGTTTCTCCTGAAGTCCACTATCATCTCCACTGTTTTGAGCGTGTTGAGCTCCAGGTTGTTGTTACTGCACCAGACAGCCAACTCCTTAACCTCCTGTCTGTAGGCAGACTCGTCACCGTCCTGAATGAGGCCGATAAGTGTGGTGTCGTCTGCAAACTTCAAGAGCTTCACAGAGGAGTCTTTTGATGTGCAGTCATTCGTGTACAGGGAGAAGAGCAGTGGGGAGAGGACACACCCCTGGGGGGCGCCAGTGCTGATTGTGCGGATGCTAGATGAGAATTTTCCCAGCTTCACCAGCTGCTGCCTGTCCGTTAGGAAGCTGTTGATCCAATGACAGACAGAGGTGGGCACAGAGAGCTGAGTTAATTTGGGCAGGAGAAGTTTTGGGATGATAGTGTTAAACGCCGAGCTGAAGTCAACAAACAACATCCTCACATAGGTCCCTGGTCTGTCTAGGTGTTGCAGAGCATAATGCAGTCCCATATTAACCGCATCATCCACAGACCTGTTTGCTCTGTAGGCAAACTGAAGAGAGTCCAGTGAGGGTTCAGTGATGTCCTTCAGGTGAGCCAGCATCAGTTTTTCAAAGGACTTCATGACCACAGATGTTAGTGCCACCGGTCTGTAGTCATTTAGTCCTGTAAGTTTGGGTTTCTTTGGGATGGGGATGATGGTGGAGCGTTTGAGGCAGGAGGGCACTTCACACAGCTCCAGTGATCTGTTGAAGATCAGGGTGAAGATGGGGGCCAGTTGGTCAGCACAGGATTTTAAACAGGCTGGTGTTATAAAATCTGGGCCTGGTGCTTTTTTCCTCTTCTGTTTCCGGAAGACCTGGCACACCTCCTCTTCACTGAACTGTAGGGCAGGTATGAGGGGGGCGGGGGATGGTGGTGTTAATGGTGGCGTGAAGAGCAGTTCAGAGTGGGTGTGGGGGGTTTTCTCAAACCGGCAGTAAAACTCATTCAGGTCGTTTGCAAGTCGTTCATTGTCTACAGTGCTGGGGGATGGTGTCTTGTAGTTTGTGATGTTTTTCAAACTTTTCCACACAGATGCTGAGTCGCTGGAAGAGAACTGACTCCTTAGTTTCTCAGAATAGTTCCTTTTTGCGACTCTGATCTCCTTTTCCAGTGTGTATTTGGCCTGCTTATACAAGGCCCTATCCCCATTTCTGTAAGCAACCTCCTTGGCCTGACGTAGCTGTCTGAGTTTTACAGTGAACCATGGTTTGTCATTATTGTATGTGAGTTGAGTCCTGGTAGGAATGCACACGTCTTCACAGAAACTGATATAAGATGTTACAGTCTCTGTGAGCTCATCCAGATTGTTTGCAGCAGCTTCAAAAACACTCCAGTCAGTGAGGTCGAAACAGGCTTGTAGATCTCGCTCTGTTTCGTTAGTCCATCTTTTCACAGATCTTAATACAGGTTTGGCTGTTTTCAGTTTCTGCCTGTAGGTTGGAATGAGATGAATCAAACAATGGTCAGAGTGTCCCAAAGCTGCTCGTTGGACGGAGCGGTATGCATCCTTTATTGTAGTATAACAGTGATCCAGTATATTTCTGTCTCTTGTGGGACATGTAACATGCTGTCTATATTTTGGCAGTTCACGGGACAGTTTTGCTTTGTTAAAGTCCCCGAGAATGATTAAAGCAGAGTCCGGGTGTTGTTGCTCTAACACCGTGATCTGATCAGCTAGTTTCTGTATCGCCAGACTCGCGTGCGCGAGCGGAGGAATGTAAACACTGACGAGGATGAACAAGCAGAACTCGCGCGGGGAGTAAAAAGGCTTACAGTTAATAAACAGTGCTTCGAGATCTGGACAGCACATCTTCTTTAAAACTGTTACATCTGTACACCACCTTTCATTGGTGTAAAAGCACGTCCCGCCACCGCGTGATTTCCGCGTTGATTCTTCGTCGCGATCCGCTCTGAACAGCTGATAGCCCGGTAGGTGAAGCGCGTTGTCCGGTATGGTGTCGTTCAGCCAGGTTTCCGTGAAACACAGAGCAGCTGAATGCAGAAAATCCCTGTTTGTCTGAGAGAGCAGAATGAGTTCGTCTATTTTGTTGGGTAGAGAGCGGAGATTTGCTAGATGAATGCTAGGCAGCGCGGTCCGAAATCCGCGCTGTCTGAGTTTCACAAGCGCGCCTGCACGCTTTCCTCGTCTGCGCGCTTGAAAGCGTTTGAGCAGCACCGCGGCTCCTCCGACTACGATGTCCAACAGAACATCAGATAAATCCAGGTATGGAAAAATATTCGGTGGTGTATGTGCCCGAATGTCCAACAATTCGTCTCTGGTGAAACTAATTGTAGGAAAATGACTCGAGACAGGACAAACTAACAAAAACACAAACACTACTGCAGAGCACGACACGGAGGCTGCCATCGTCATCGGCGCCATCTTGGTATATCTTGGAACTGAAAGTTGCAACACATGCTCATTGGAAATATGTGCTTCAGCCTACATTTTTGTAAAACTGCAAAAATATGTTTTAATATATGTAAATTGAACACTACGGGTCTGTATATGATGCCTTTTTCACACTAATGATATTGACAGGGACATTTTATCGTTGAATTAAAGATTCTTTTCATAGAGTTCTTTGCACATCAACAAATATATACCTCAAAACAATGTATTTGTGTCTACAATTTGTAATCGAATATGTTTCCCCTCACCCTCACGTCAGTTTGCTTGGTAGCTCACTTTGATGGGTGTTGTACTTGTAATGCAAAACACTCAGATTCCAGTCCAGTGAAGCACAATTCCACAAAAGAAATGAAAAGTAATGTATAATCAAGGTAAAACTATGTGGTTGAGGATCACTTTTCTCTTACATTTGATTTGAAAACATTATCAGTTTGATTTAGGTCAGTGGTTCGTTGGTCATCTGTATGACAAGCTCTACCTTCTCATGAACATGTACAAGTAGGACGTCTATTTGAAATGTACAACAAAACATTGAGATTCGCAAAAATGTAGACAGCGCCCTTAAGTGTATTTGTCATCTGAAACGTGCAACAAACTGTCCCTGGAGCAATGTATACTTGACTAAAATTTGATGAATCAAGAACCAAGAACTACTAGAATTTCTACTCAAGAAAAAAGGTGAACAAACTCCTACACTGTAAAAAATGCTGAGCTCCACACATTTCCTTCATGTTGTCCCAACACAAATCGATTAAGTTAACTTAATCGTTTTTTTTTACAAATTTAAGTGGATTGAACATAAAATAATTAAGTTTATTATTTATTATTCTTTAACTTCAAGATTTGTGTTATTTAAACTTATTTTAAATAAGTAGATTGAACAAGCAGTTTTTTTTTTGAGAGTATAAAATCGTGATGAAGTGCAATAATACCATATAAACATTAGATTCACATCATGTATGAGTACAAACAACAAAATATGCATGCTTGTGTCACGTAATCAATCCATCACACGTCACCATTGGTCTGCAATCATGACCCACTGGCATAAACAAAACAATCACAGCAAAATAACAAATTGATGGTCTTTATTCATTAAAGCACAGGCGAGTTAGACCTCTGTCTTCACCAAACATCCGCTCATTTCCACCCATTACTGTGCTATTTGTGAAGAGTCATCTGGATAAACACACACGGCGGAGACAGCAACTAATTTAGAGGAGCACTAAACACTTGAAGAGTCAGCTTTAATGGGTCACGTGGCCTTTGGAACAACCAAATTGATCAAATTTATAGCATTAATGCACTTCCCATGTATATAGCTTTAGCTTTTGAATAAATTTACACTTGAAGGTTCTTCTAAATTAATTGAATACACTACTACACTGTAAAAACATCTTGCTTGGTTGAATCAAATGAACTTTTATAGTCATCTCAACTTACTTTAGTCAAACTGACAAATATTATATGTATATGACAAATACTCGACATGTAGAGAACTATGCAGAAGACATCGATGAGCAAATCAAGGGAAAAACTAGTATAACTCCATTCTGTTATAAATGAGATTTATTTTGTTTTTACTCTAATACGTTCATTATAAAATGTAAAAAATTATACTGTATTAGTTAATATAAAGCAATGTTTTCTAGTTATCTTTAAATATTATTAAACAAATTAGGAAATTACCACTGGCAACTATATTTACCTTCAGCCCACTAGCATCAATCAAGTTTGGTTTTTGGTCCTTCATAAGAAAAAGTTTGGGCACCCCTGCTTTAAGTTATACAAAGTTTAACTTCATATTTTTAGTCACTTTGCTGATGTAAGTTGACTAGAAAGGTTCATTTGATTCATTTGAAAAAAATTAAGGCAGCAATATTTTTTCAGTGTGGTTTTAACTTTTGCAACCAAAAAAAAAACAAAACAAAGGCTTTAAAAGCTCGGCATGAGCAAACAAGTTGCATATCAGCTAAATTCAATCTGGTGATGCAATTTAAAAGCATAAACAAAAAAGCTTTTTCTAAATGAAACTGTAATTGAAAAAAATGGCATGTTTTGACGAAGAGGAGGAAAACAAAATTATTATTGATTACTTGAAAATTGACCAATGTTCCTGGTCCGTGTTGCGGTCTTGGCTGTAATTGTAAAGGTTGCCGCTCCTCGCTGAGCTGAGCTAAATTTAGTCCCTCAAGAACAAGTCGTTCCAACCGGAGCACAGAGAGACTCAATCAGACGCAGAGACAAGATGAGCATCAACGCAACATGCACTAATGCAGCAGCCAAAACACAGCATATGCTGCAGAGCACTCACGCCAGTTTCATCAAGATTTCTCAGTATTCCTTTAGCTGTTACTGAGCCTTTCTTTTCTGATAAGCCTCATGCAGAAGAGCATTTTACTTATTCAGATTAAGAAAGATTTTATTCAATGCTTTTCTACAGGAATACAAAAATTATGCTATTAATATTTGAATTGATTAATATTTGTTTCCATTTCTGACCAAAATGGATTCATTTGTAGAGATACAGCAATGACACAGTAGTAATGTATTATTAATAATGATAATGCAGTATATGCATTATTTATAATATACAGTTGAAGTCATTTATTTGTCCTCCTGCAATTTTCTTTTCTTTTTCAAATTTTTCCCAAATGATGTTTAACAGAGCAAGGAATTTTTCACAGTATTTCCTATAATATTTTTTCTTCTAAAGAAAGTCTTATTTGTTGTATTTTGGCTAGAATAAAAGCAGTTTTTAGTTTTTTAAAAACCATTTTAAGGTCAAAATTATTAGCCCCTTAAGCAATAGTTTTTTCAGAACAAATCATATTTTCACAAAAATTGGTCTAATTACCCAGACTTGCCTAATTAAGTCTTAAAATGTCACTTTAAGCCGAATACTAGTGTCTTGAAAAATATCTAAAAAAATATTATGTCCTGTCATCGTGGCAGAAAAATAAAAGACATCAGTTATTAGAAACGAGTTATTAAAACTACTATGTTTAGAAATGTGTTGAACAGAAATTGGGGGAAAAAATATACAGAGAGGCTAATAATTCAGAAAGACTAATTATTCAATTGTTTAACTATTATATTGAAAAATATTAATAATTAATATTAAATTAATAACTGGGCTACAATAATATACATTTCATTATTATTATCATCATCATCATCATCATCATCAGTACTATACAGTTATAAATATTCAATATTAGTGAACACATTACAATAAGCTTCCATTAGTTAATATTTTTCAATTCAATAATTATTGATACATTTTATTATTAATTTAAATGTTCTTTTTCACTAAATCAAATTATATATATATATATATATATATATATATATATATATATATATATATATATATATATATATATATATATATATATATATATATATATATATATATAGTTTTATTTAATTTCCAGCAACAACAATATGCATTCTTATTACACACCAACCACAATGTGTGTTCTTTTAACATCTCATTGACTAAAAGTGCTCTACATTTCTCGGCTGAGGCTAACAGTAACAGCAAGCGATCAGCAGTGCAGAAACTCAGCTCTGATCACAGCTTCAGAATGTCTGCTTGATACTACAGGACACACCAGGGCTGAACAGGAGGTACAAACACACATCCTGCACTGAGACATATGTAATGAGACGAGACCACACATCATCCGCACACTGATCAATCTAACAAGGCCTCTGGGAGCAGCTCTCCTCTCTCTGGCTTCATCTATCAGTCTGTCTGCTCCACGTACATTACTGCAGTGTGTATGTGTGTGTGTGTTTTCTGCAAATTGAGAGGGAAGTGCTACTACAAACTTTGTGTGTATGTCTGTGTGTGTGTGTGTACTGGTTTATGTGGTTTTCAGGGACAGGAAATTGTTTAAAGGGGGTATGGGTATGATCCAGTATGATCATGCTGGTGGTAGTGTTTAGAGACCTCTCTCATGATTGTAAACTTTTTGGGTGTTTGGCCATAGACACTAAATGCGCTACTTAAATGCACATTAATTACTTGTCATTTTTATTTAATGACATATGAATATCTTTTTTTTAATGCGTTTTATAAGCTGTTGGACTTTCAGTCAATTTGTTTTTGATGCTTTACTTGAAAACAATTATATCAATGTATTTTCATTGTTTTCCAGTAAATAAGCATAAAATATTTAAATATTTATATTTAAAACAAGAAAATTTGCTGTTACAAATTGGCCAAATATTGGCAATAATTTTGTATTTTTAGAAATTATTCTTGTAATGAATTATTAAAAGATATTTCCCCAAAAGTACTTTTTAGTGTATAAATAGAAGAAAAACATTGCTATTTAATCACAGTGTTTACTTTACATTTTTATTTTAAAATTATTTTAGACTAAAAACATATTTTCTAATTAGTTGTGATATTATATGTATATAATTAAACTAATATACACTAATGTTTTAATACAATTTCAGATTTTATCATTTTCTTTACATTTTTTAAATTTAATTTTTAGAAAAAAATTATGATAACCCAAATTTCAGTCTATACCGTAAAAAGCGATTATTTGACTTTATGTTAAAAAAGTGAGTAAAATTTGCAGAATTATTCAAATGAAATCAACTTAACATTTGGAAGTAACGGGTTTACTTTTATTTTCAAGTAGTCAACCTGTTTGCATTTAGGGCATTGGGTTTACTCACTTTAAGTAACTAATCACTTTTTACGGTGCACTAGTTGCACTGAAAAATATCCATTGAATTTACTACATTTTTTAAGGTAAGTGGTTGCAAACCATTTAGATATGGGCTGAATTTAAACAAATTAAATTTAGTAATGTTTAACTTAATTAGTTTAAATTCAGCCCATATAACATCTATGCCCATATAACAGCTTAAAAAATGTAGTAAATCCAATTTATCCCTTTTTTCTGTGTGTACTCTGTTAAGGTGGTTTACAGGGACACACCTTGTGTTCCTGTAATTCAAAATGCTTAAAAATATAATATTTTTCTAGACATAATGGGGTCTTTTGAAATAAAAAAAATGAGGTTTTCTGTGATGGTTGGATTTAGAGGTAGATTCATTTAACAAGCAGCATTCACAGTATAACATTCAATACATATGGAGTGTCCCTGTAAACCATGTAAACAAATATATATATATATATATATATATATATATATATATATATATACACACACAAGTCATGATATCAGAAAGATTTCTGGATGATCACATGTGGCACTACAGACTGGAGTGATAAATTTATTCTTGAATCACAGGAATAAATTACAATTTTTTATATATATATATAAATTGATTTTATGCCCATTGTAGCCTACATGTTTGTGTAATAAATTATTTCTAAAGCTACTTTTTTGTTAATATCTACTTGAAACTTTTCACACTCATCTGTGTGTTGATTTATTTGAGTGGTTCTACAATTGGGGTACATTTTGCATCTCCTAGACAGCATATATTCTCCTATTTTTTTAAAAACAAAAACTTTTAATGAACCAGTTTGAATAATTACACAAATTTTAACCATTTATCTCTAAAAATAATGTTTTTATGTGTATTTAGGGACATTTTGTTAACTTAAGGACCACTTTAGTCTTTGCCCCTGAATCATACATTCAGCTTCAATTATCATGAAGTAATTAAGTCTAATTTTCATAACTTACTCTACTAAATCAGTGTTTCCCAACCCTGTTCTTGGAGGCGTACCAACAGTACGTGTTTTGGACGTCTCCCTTATCTGACATGATAATTTCAGGTTTTGTACTCTCTTCTAATGTTCATCGAGTTGATTCAGGTGTTTGATTAGGAAGAGTGGGAAAATGTGTAGTGCTGGGTTGTTGCTAGAAGGGATACAGCTGCGGCCGAAAGTTAACAAGAATTATTTATTAAATTACTCAGTAATTGTATTTTATTAACGTTTACCCCTACCTCAACCTTAAACCCAACCATATCGTTAATGTAAAAACATAAATTATTCTTGAACAGTTTCACTAAATTTATACTGTATTGATGTGAGTATCTGCAGCTGTACCCATCTAAACTTTACCATAGTGCTGGTGTGCTTTTAGAAACAAGGTTGGGGAAAAACTGTACTAAGTTATATTAGAAAATGCACAAAACATCTATTTACTGTTTTATTTCAGTAATAAAAAGCTGATTTTGCTTATGTCCATATACATTCTAGTCAACTCTGTTACATTGGTTATAAAAAGGCATAAAAATCTGTAAATCACTGATAGAAAAAGCATGTGACTTGCTCCATGTGAAGTCATTATTATTATCTCATTCATTTGTGCAAACCATTTAGAATACACTAATTGTCGAATAATTATTTAACCATGGATTATAACGTACTATCTGACATTTTTGTCAAAATTGAGTTATTCACATATTCTTATTACATGGTAACTTATTTACATTATGTGATGTTTTTTATAAGTTGTTTGCATTTTAAGACTTTACATTAAACAAAAAAGCTTTTTTTATACAAAGTCGAACTTTAGATTGGCTCATAGGCTACTTTCTGTGAGCCAATCAGCATTTCTAATGCACGAATGAGGACCAATCAGGATCAGCTTTTTTGTAATTCCACCGGACTGCTCCGTTGTTAAAAAAAATGTAATTTATTAAATGTGAAATATTTTTATTTATATTATTTTAAAATATTATTTTATTTATATATGGTCAGTGAAACATTTTTCAGTGTTTATTAAACTTTGTTAAGCAACTCCTTTGCTCATTGTCTGTTTTCTCTTAAAATCTTTAAATTTGATATTAATCCTTGAAGGGCAAATAATTAATTTAATTAATGGGGTCTTAATTAAAACAATAAATATAACTCAATAATTCATATAAAGCATATAATTCAATAACTATTATCATATTATTTACATAAAATTAACATCTGCACTGGACAAAAATATTTAGCACAGCCTTGCATGCTTAATTTGAACAACAAAAAACATTCAACCGAATGCATTAAATAAATTTTATAGAAAGCCAAAAATTTTTACTTTCTCAACCATCAACATATTGTTACAACACCAATTTATTTATTTTAATTAAATTAATAAGCAAACCTATTGTATTTCATGATAAATAATGCTTCAATTAATGATCTGCCAGATAGAACCCAAATTGCAAATGTAAGAGAATTTTGGTAATTTACATTTAGAGTAAATTTAGGGTCTCTGTCATGTTAATGTAATGAAAGAGAACTGTTACACACTTACTGTTTGCTATATGGAATGCAAAAACTCAAATATCTCAAAATCATTTAGAACACAGATAGAACTTTAGATTTTTCAACTCTGTTGGTGATAAAAACAACAATATAATAAAAATACATAAAATTCTGTTTTAAAAATGCCATGTTGTATCTGCTTTTGAGCTAAAGCACAAAATGGTGGAAAATATGGGACGATAACCGTTTACAAGGTATACCGCGGCTTGGTTTTTAAACCTTTAGTCAAGGTTTTTAAAATCGCCAAAACTTGTGTTATATCATTCCTATGGTAAATGTAAGATAATTTTTTGGTTTTTTAAGACAACAGTATCTCCAGGAAAAAAAGATATTTAAACATGCCATTTTAAAATGTGAAGAAATTTGTGTTTTAGAAACTAATGAAGACAGCAGAAGTCAATGGTTCATTTGAATTAATCAGCCTGACATGTTACTGCTCTAAAATATTATAAATGTTTCTCCAAATAAAATATATTGTGCTCAAAGGGGGAAAAGTTTAGTTTTTTTAACTCAGAAATTTAATAAAAAAATGTTTCAGAGCAGTAATCACAATACAGAGAAACCGTGATATTTTTATCCAAAGTAATCACACCGTCAAAATCACCATGCCTAGTGGAAAATATCAACTCTGTTAGCGGTTATTAACAATAAGTTAAGCAACAATTAGTAACATAATCAAATCTTCCCTGTCACATTTAAGCATTTTGCATTATTCATATTACTCATATTAATTAATTCATATTATTGGATTGAGTTTACTGTAACTTATACATTCATTGTACATCCTTTCAGTTCCAGGCAAACTAATGGAAACAGACAGTATTATGTTCAAAACATGCCTATTACGTATATTTACAAAACTATTGTTTAAAGTGCAACATCCTATTTTCACTCACATTATTCAGGACAAAAATCAGCCCTCGGGTGACACTGGATTTCTTGCTCGTTTGATATTGATTAGCTCTTTTATATGAGACAACAAACTCTGAGACATCATACTCCAATATCTTAAATTTCAAAGTTTTTGATGCAATTATTTTTCCTGAATCACGTTTATCACCAATAAACCCTACATAAAAAAGTATGATGACTTAATTGCATATTAAAAATGCAATGTTTTATTTTCTTCCATAACTAATGAAATAAACACGCTAAATCATCAGCCGTATTATTAAAAATAATTCAGTGCCTTGATGAAGAAGCCATTCTTTTTCTTTGTGCATTTTCAGTGACAAAGACAGAAAAGCTGTTGAGAGGTCATGAATAGCGCACTGGAATATAGTATGCAAGTATGAAAACACATATGAACAGCTGTGTGTGTCTGAATGCCTGGATCTGACATACTGATCTCCCTTTGCTCACAGTGACGTTCCTTGTTCATTCCCAGAGCTTGTCAATCACTGACCGGTGTCACATCACATTTCAGAGTGACATAATGATATGTTTATCCAAGAGTGTATGTGTGTGTGTGTGTGTGTGTGTGTGTGTGTGTGTGTGTGTGTGTGTGTGTGTGTGTGTGTGTGCCAGGTCGTTTAATGCTGACATGAAACAACAGCTGTAAAGCTCAGCAAGGAAAGCACATGGTGAAAAGAGAACGGCAGATTAGAAAAAAAGTAAACGAATGATTTTAGGAAAGTCTCGGAAGTTTTGCAGGTTTATTAAAGTGTGCATGAATGTGTAATTGTTAAGAAGTATGTCTTGTGAGTCATGGAAAATAAAGATGTGATTGTGGTAGATGAGGGGGAAAAAGTCTAAATATTTACTCTGGCTGGTCTTATGCCCTCTCTTTATCAGACAAAGTCATTTAAACAGCCCTGCTTGCATTTGTTCATACAATGGTAATCAATATCAACCAGCATTAGTCATTTTAAAAAATTGCCAAAAAAGTTCATAGAACTCTAGCAAGTGTTGTGAGGTGCTGTTAGGTTTGGTCTGGTCACGTTACTGTGATAAAATCTACAATTATTAAACACACACAAAATTTGGATTTACTCAGTTTATTTTAAAGTAAGTGCTTGCAAAAAATTGATATGGGCTGAATTTAAAAAAACAAATTAAGTTGAACATAACTAAATTTAATTTGTTTAAATTCTTGGTGTGATTCTGGAGCAGTAAATTCATGTCAAAGCAGTAAATAAATCAGCATACTATCATCTTAAAAACATTGCAAGAATTAGATGCTTTGTTTCCAATGAGGACTTAGAGAAACTTGTTCATGCTTTTATCACCATCAGAGCAGATTACTGTAATGGCCTCCTCACTGGCCTTCCCAAAAAGAAAGTCAGACAGTTGCAGCTCGTCCAGAACGCTGCTGCCAGGATTCTGACCAAAACCAGAAAATCAGAGCACATCACGCCTGTCCTCAGATCTTTACACTGGCTCCCAGTTACATTCAGAATAGATTTTAAAGTATAATTACTGGTCTATAAATCACTAAATGCCCTCGGACCTCAATACATTACTGATATGCTTACTGCAATCAAACCCAACAGATTGCTAAAATATTTAGGATCAAGAAAATTAGAAATTCCAAGAGTTCAGTCAAAGCAGGGTGAATCGGCTTTCAGCTACTGAGCCCCTTGCTGCTGGAATCTTCCAGAAATGGTCAGACGTGCTCCAACAGTAGGCACATTCAAATCTAGACTTAAAACACATCAGTGTAGCTGTGCCTTTACTGAATGAGCACTGTGCTACATCAGACGCATCGCACTATTATGTCTTTCTTTGCTTTTTCATTCTTTTAAAAACATTTTTTAATCTGTTTGAATCGTTTTTAATTATTTCATTCATTTTTATTTTCTTGTTTCTTTTATTCTTGTTATCTTTTTTGTAAAGCACTTTGAATTACGCTTGTGTATGAAATGTACTATATAAATAGACTTGCCTTGCCTAAATTCATCCCATCTCAATTGATTGCAACCACTTCACATTAAAAAAAAATGTAAATCCAGGGATTTTTTTATTGTACAAAACACACAAATTACTCCCCATAGCATGTTAACAGGTTCAGATAAACTTTCTTAGCCTTTATTATGGATGTACTGTCAGCACTGGGCAGTTCACTTGAGCAGGACATAGATGACCATGTTCATCAACCACCACCAAAGAGCATTTCTGACCTATGAAAAGCCCAGTAGCATGTATGAATAATTCAAAATTTCAAAATGTATGAATAATTCAAAAAGTATGAAATTTTTAAAAATATAATCTTCAGAGTTTAATTTGGGAGTTAATGACTAGCAATGTGTTTCTGTTTATGACTGAAATGTTCCTCTAAAACAACTTCTCCAAACACACTGTAAAAATGGCAGGTTGCACGCTATTCCTAAGTTAACTTAATTGTATTTACAAATTTAAGTGGATTGAACATAAAACAATTAATTTATCCCCCAAACCTCAAGAGTTGTGTTAATCCGACTCATTTTAAATAAGAAGTTTAAACAAGCAGAAAAAGCCACTTTTTGAGTGTATTGCGATGGTTTGGCATCTGTTTTATGCAAATAACTAACATTGTGGACACATCTGCTAATTTAGACTGCTCCTAATTTACTAACATTAGAGGAAGTTTCAGATCAGAATGTTGTAAATTAAGTAGATAATTAATTAATAATCTATCGAGGAACTTTATCAACGACGTTGTCTGTCTAGGGCAAATAGCATTTTAAGGGATCCAACTCACTCTGGCTATAGCCTGCTCACGCTTATGTCATCAGGCAGGCGTTACAGAAGCCTGAGGAGCAAATCAGTGCGGTTTCGTGATAGTTTTTATCCTGTCATTATAAGACTTTTGAATAAGACCAATTCTTAAACACTATTGATAGCTAGTGTAAAATAATAAATCAATAAATAGTTAAACTAGCATAAATTATTAATATTATAACTATTATAACAAATGTTGAAATAGGTATTGTAGTATTAAGTTACTCTACTGAGATTTCTTTTTAAATCAGGTTATATCTTATATAACTATGTTTTTATATTTTTATGAAATTATAAAGCTTGTCTATCATTAGGATTTTACAATGTTTGTATAGTGATGTTTTTTATGTTCTTGTTGGGTCTGTTGCAACGTAATTTCGTTCTGCATTACAATTTTATTGTGATGTTTTGAATGACAAAATAAAGGAAACTGAACTGAACTAAAACTGAACTGAATAGTAATTATTAGTAATTAATTGTGCTTATTCAGCTCATTTTAAATAAGTAGTTTGAACAAGCAGCAAGAAAAAAAAATTGAGAATAAAAAAATAAAGTTTTTTCTTTTAAAAAGATGGAAGTATTTACTATTTACTATTAACTGAAATTAAATATGGGTGGGCACGGTGGCTCAGTGGTTAGCACAATCTCCTCAACAAGAAGGTCGCTGATTTAAGTCCTGGCTGGTTCAGTTGGCATTTCTGTGTGTAGTTGACATTTTCTCCCCGTGTTCGTGTGGGTTTCCTCCGTGTGCTCCGGTTTCCCCCACATTCCAAAGACATGCGCTGTAGGTGAATTGAATAAAACTAAATTGGCCGTAGTTTGTGTGTATGAGAGTGTATGGGTGTTTCCCAGTACTGGGTTGCAGCTGGAAGTGCATCCGCTGTGTTAAATATATGCTGGATAAGTTGGCGGTTCATTCCACTGTGGCAACCCCTGATGAATAAAGGGACTAAGCTGAAGGAAAATGAATGAAATAAATGAAACAGTATATACATTATTGATGTGCTTGTTTTCATCAAACCCTGTTAAACACACTCAGCTTTGTTTCAAAAGCATAATGCTTGAAGGCTTAATTCTGCATGAGAAGGAATTTAAATGTCTCCTTTTGTGGTCTGGAAAATAAGGAATGGCAAACGGTGTTGGAAAAGCACCAGGATGAGAGTAAATGATGACAACGGTAAACTATCAGTTTAAGCCCACACCACAGAAAACTTCAGATTTTCCCCCCAAATCAACAGAAAACATTTCCATCAGGGCCTGGTAAAAACCCAACAATGAGCGCTAAACTAACAAACACACTCCGCTGACTCATCTGTACCCTCTCCGTCTCTCGCTCCTCAGGATCAACCACTTTTAGCAAAGCGCCTTCGCAGAAACATGCAACACAAATCACTCTCTGAAAGTTTCTCTCTTCAGGCAGAAGTATAATAACCCAATGGCTCCACTATATAATTAAAATACCTTAAACATCTCAATATAGTCTTGGAAAATGAAATGTCATCCATCCTATACAGCACATTTGGTCTTTTGTCAAGTGTGTGATCTGAGATCTGCTCAATGCTGTGCCCTTGGGCTTGACATTTAACCTCAAGGTGATCCAGGAAAACAGTCTCTGTGATTAGTTTAGCACATGCAGCACACAAAGATGGGCAGATTATTAATAAACATGCCTAATCTTTATGCATTATGATAGACAGCAGGGTTTGGCACAGTTTGCACACTACTATTTGATGCATTAAATTGATAAATAGTACACTATTAGGACATTAACGGTTAGATTGGTTAACTTAATAGTCATTGAAAGAATCTTGAAAACATTCACCACACAACTGGGAAATGTATGTGTGTTTCATGGATGTCCTCATAGATAAAAGTGATTTTAAAAAACAAATGTGTCCTTTTCATCTGATTCTGTGCAGGATTTCTTTAGTTGATGGATCACAATTACAATTGTAATACATATAACTACATATGTAGTCATAAATTCCCAGTCATATGAAATATCATATGACTGGGAATTTTGTGTGAGGGTGAAAGATGTACAAATGCAGATTGTGCTACTTTGACTGCACCATTGAGTCTTTAGTAATCATGATTAGCTTAAAATCAAAACAATAGACATCTATTGTACCTATTAGCCTTTTGTAGACATCCAGCATATGTGCGTGTAATTGTGTGCTCTCGGTTAGGAAGTGTTTTGCTCTGAGTATTAAAAGGACTCAAGAGTAAAGCGGTGCTTTTATTGAGCAATGCTGACTGAGCCCTTTTAGAGCTTCAGGTCTGGACACACACACTCTCACACACACACACACACACACACACACACACACACACTCACACACACACACT